>NC_135235.1:441269662-441571373 GCF_051348905.1 Ranitomeya variabilis | reverse complement strand
CTGCAACAAGCAGCCCAAATAAGTGATGCATCACTGGTATCAGTGTCTCTGACATACTTCAGGTGAGAAGAGCATGAAGTTAACAAAAAGCTAGAAATCTTAAGGTCATGTGAAAACACACCTAAATATAAAGTAAGGTTGATCCCCCACGGCAGAACTTCCCTAATATAAATGCAATATACGTAGTGTCAATATGTCCAAGTAAGTGCCCAAAGAAAACAGTTATAACAGTTAAAAACACGGACTATGTAGATCCAAGAAAAATATAAACCTGCAGCCACTACTGATTTAATGGCAAAAAGGGTTTGCCAGCAAAACAAAGTACATCAATTCGTTTTTTCAACAGAGATGCCTGAATGAAGGCTCTAGGACACAGGCTTTTACGTCAGAGATTTTCCACTTAAAAGGAAAGTGGACCCCAAATGATTTTTCATATGCAAGATAATAAATGGAACTGATGAGAGGATGCTAACATGAAAGGGGCCGTTTTAAAGAGAAAAAGCCAGCACGAATTTGGAATGTAAAAGTAAATACATGACTGAAATGGCGTTAGAATACGGATTACATTGATACCTTTTGTTGAAATCCATTTTGTTGTTCTTCTGTAATAATCAATTGATTTATGCTACTTAGGTTCAAGTGCACGGGGGCTGGGCTGTGCACAGGGAGGGGAAGATCCAGCGCAAAGTCCGGCCCCTGCGCACCTAAACCTAATTAGCATAAGTCAAATCAGGATTACACAAGAACAAAAATGTCTTTAAAAAGGCATCACCTTAATCTGAGTTACAGCCATATCATTACTTTAGATTCCAAATTTTGGAAAGGGTTTACTATAATGTGGCCTTTTAAACGCCTTCTAGGTTACTTGGAGTCCTGAGAAACCCACTAGTTGCTCAGAACACAGAAGTGCCCACACAATGGTGTACGGACATAATGGACAGTCTCTGGGCCTGTACCCAACGGAGCGCTTCTTACCTGGGGCGTGAGCAATCGGTGGCGGTCTATAACGCCGTTTCAGGTTTCCAAACACATTTTGCTTCAGATGTTAATTAGCATATAATGAAGACAAGAATATATTCCCAGGAGGCGCTTACCGTTTGTAGTGCGTACCACGCTCCTGCAGGAAAGTATCCATTTACTTCAGTCTTTCCCTGCTCAAGGACTGGGGTGATCAGCAGTGCATCGCCCCAAAGGAACTGACGGTCAATGGTCCACGTGTTTTGGTCAGTAGGAAACCTTGAAGAGACAATCATATCTTGATAAACTGAGGAACAACCTATTTGTATACTTAGATTAAAACATGCCTTTGAAACCAAACGATCCAAGTGCTGAAATGTTTAATTCTAAATACAGGTTTAGGGTAAATAAAGGAAAAATCATCTTACTGATTTTTAGGAGGGTCACATTAAAACAGGCGACTCAAACTAAAATAGGGTCCAGAGCCACAAAAAAAAAAAAAAAACCCTCACGTTCGCGTGCAGTTCACATTGCTAAATTTAGGTTGGGGCTACATGGCGACTCTGGTAGAGATTAAGGCAAAAGTCTCCCACATTCCGCCCCTGAATACAGACACGCACCACACCACTAATAGATAACTGGCTACTGTGCAACCCACAGTTCACATTTTAAATACGTTGAATTAAAATAAAGTTGTTAAAGAAGCACTCCTCCTCTCATCAAAGTTTTTATCCTCTTAATATATTGCAATCATACTGTATAGCACTGTGTACTTACAATTGCTCATTTTGCCTTTCTTCCCAGCTAATTATTCTCTTTGCTCTATGTAAAAAACATAGCAGATGGAGATCTCGGCATCAAGATCTCAGGAGATGAGATCTCGGTGCCAAGATCTCATCTCCAGAGAAGTGGTGCCGAGATCTCCATCTGCGCATGCACCACCCCCGGCAGCCATTTTCCCAGAGTCCACCACATAGGAAACCATGGAACTGCGGGAACTCTGGCCTTTCACAAAATGTTGGCAGAGCCCCCGCAGCACTGCCAGACACCCCCGCAGCACCGCAGCACACCCCCACGGCACGCCGCATATCCGAACACCCCCTCATCCCTGCCTGCATCGTCGCCCCACTCTTGCCTCCACCAGCAGTGACCTTCGGACCCCGCTTCACCACAGCCATCACCCCGGTACGAAATACGACGCATGGATTATAAGAAGCACCACCATTTTATTAAAATAAGCTTTTTTCCTATTTTTCTCCTCAAAGTTTGAGGTGCGTCTTATAATCCAGAGCGTCTTATTTGCAAAATACGGTACTACTGAGCATCCATATTGGATCCAAATTTAACCTAGGAACCTGTATTTGATTGTGTACATTTTACATTATTTATATTTAAAAACGGATGCCACACATGTAAAAAAAAACAAAAAAAAAACTGATAACACGATAACGGTAATCGGTTCTTCTTTTCTAGATGAATTTGATGATTTTTCATACCCTCATCTGAATGAGGCTTTAATTTCATTCTGCAGCCAACAATGATCAAGGAAACAAACAAACTTAAAAGCTAAATAATCATAGATCTGTAATTGAACTGAATTGCAAAAATTGTCAGCCCAAAATAAATGCATTTAAGAAAAAACAAAAACTGTCCATATACTAAAATAAAGGAGAAGAAATGTCCCATGAGATCACATAACACCTGGAATAGGTTATATCCTTTGAACATGTATAAGCATAAACTAAGAAGAAGAAAAAAAAAAAAATCACCAAGAAATACATGTGATGGGTGATCTGAACTGGTCCAACCAGCACAAGGCAAATCAGATGGGATGCAGAAAGACGGACTAAAGTTCTATTTTGTATTTTTGTCAGATCTGATGCTAAGAGGGACGGCCAGGGACATCTGCATTTCTGTATTGTGCCGCTAGAGGTTACATTTTTAGATTGGAGTGAGACAAACAATAGCAAAAGCATTTCCCAAGATAAATAGGGAATGGAAGACGGAAGTTTGAGTACAAATAGATTCCATGGTGGTTCTGACCATAAATGATGCCAACTGGCAATCTGGCACCATTATTCCCATACTATCCTTTATGAGTATAGTGTGAAGTTTGGACATAAAGGAAAATCAAACTGTTTGAAGCATACTATTGTGCTTTATGACGTGCGGTTCTTTCAAGCCTACATAGTATTGATGGCCTCTGGAGTCAAGTAGTCGACTCCAGGAGAATGTGCACCTACTTCCAATTTGCAACCCACACGGTATCTTCTTGTAGTAAAGGCTCTGTCACTAAGGGCACATTCATAGAGCTATATATCAGCCAAGTTTTATATGGAGTAATACGAGTGTCATAAATGCAAGCATGTCTTCTGCATGTCTTTGATGTCAAAGGAAAAAAAAAATACAAATACCGTTTCTATACACTGCTCAAAAAAATAAAGGGAACACTTAAACAGCACAATGTTATTGGTCACAGTGACTGCAGACGTATGAATCCTCCCAGCGTGTGCATTGCATGCTGGCTGTGATGATTCTTCGGTGTATATTTCCGGCCACATTCCGACTAGTCATGTCCGGTCTCACTCAATTCACTTGCGTTTAATGAGACCACGAACGTCTAGTCGGCATGTGACTGCATATATGAAAATTGCATACTTGGGGTCACATGGCCACCACAGGAGAATCCTCACAGCCTGCAGTGTGAGTATTCCCAAATCTGAATATACACACAAACACACACATACATATATATATATTTATTAAATAAATAAAACTTACTCAAGAAAGAGTGCACGAGCAACAGTCTCACCAAAACTGTGAGCCTTATGAAAGCAGGTATAAAGATATGGAAGCAAGGAATATCGAATGTTTAAAGCATTCCTTATGGTGTCCTGAGATTCTTTGCTAAAAACATACGGCTCTTGTGCCTGAAGGAAAAGGGAGAGGATATAACAATTTTATTTCTTCAAAATTGAGCAAATCCAATATTTTGCAGAAGGCAAAAAAAAAAAATGCAATAAGTGCATTCTTAGAAAACTTTTCACATGTTCTACAGAAAGGTCAGAAGTTTTGATTAGTTGGGTCCATACCCCAACAGATCACTTCATGAAGGCGTAGAAGTAATCAGCCAAGCTCGGCTTTCCTCATGGAACACATCTTCAGTCTCAGAGAAGAGCTCCATTTGGTAAAGCACTTTGTTGGTTGTGGGCATCAGTTGGGGTCTCAGTACTTCGATCCCATGCAATTTTAGCAACAAAAAACTTTTAAGCAATGCACGAACAATACATTTCCGAAATGAGCACAAGTATTTTCTTACCCGGGCATCATGACCATTATGATTTCTCATAAATGGGTAAAAAGCACCAAGTTGACTCCACCGCACACACAGCTCTTCAGTCGTATTCCCATTAAAACCACATATGTCCGCCCCAACCAGAGGGATACCATACATATTAAAAAGTAATATGGCTGAAAAGTGACAAAAAGAGAAGAGACTGACATCCGCTCTTATGATCATAGTACAATTGTTTTACCCATATCCTACCTGGTACTGAGTAGTAAAGCTGTTCCCAGGAACTTTCCACATCTCCTGTCCAATGACCTGCATAGTGACCATGACTGGAAAAAGTGGATCTAGATATCACAAAGGGACGTTTTCCCCGAATCTTCACCATGGCACTAGGAAAAAGCACAAAGATATCAGCCATGAGATAAACATACAGTAGTAACATCTCATCTGCTCACTTACTGGTGGGATGCTATTGCCTCAGACAGTCCATACAGATTGTGCAGGTTGTAATGCGAAGAGATATGTTGCTGACTCGAAGCACAGATTGTAGCACGTCGTAATGTACCGCCAACTACCGCTGAAAAAGAGAAAAACATACAGAGTGCTCAGTGATTGCGCAGTAATCAATCTACACATTTGGCCATTGGATTTCATAGGAGAGCAGAGATGGAATAATAATAGTAATAATATCAACAAACTACTTAAAAGGGGTTTTCCCACGAACAAAGTACATTTTAATCAAAAGATCTTGGAATAATAAGAAGTACCACAATTGAATGTGTAAAAAAAAAAAAAAAAAATGTTCCTGTGCTGAGATGATTTTAAAAAATGTGTCCCTGCTGTGTACTGTGTAATGGCTGTGTCTGACCGTGCACGAACATGGTCTGATCATAAAACAGCTCCTGGGCAGGGTTGGTGGAAGTATATATACATTACATCTACTGATTTTTGTGAGGTAAAACATGTTTACAAACTGGCAGGGAAATGTTTTACCTCACAAAAAGAATCAACTCTGATGCTGTGCTATCCGTATACTCTTGTCACAAGTGTCACATCCTCCTGGGAGATATGGGGTTACGCGATCTTTACATACTGTGAATCACAGGTCTTGCAATTAGCCTGTGTGTTTTGTTCCTCATATTAAATGGACTTCATTCTGTTCAGATCTGAAGAGGTTAACGACTGTGTGCTGGTTGGAGACCTGCAGCTCAATCTTACAGCTGCTCCTGACCTGCTTGTTTTTCTCTCTCTATAAAACCTGACCAGACCTTCTCATCCCCTCCTGTGAAAGTTTTACTTCCTCACTTGTTGGAGTTGGTGTGTTGAAGTAGGAGTTCATAGTTGCTGCTGGAGATTGTTGTTTGCCGTTTTTGGGTTTCTCCATTATCCTATTCTTATTTGGTTTGTACCTTCCTATCCTTCCCTTTATTCCTCTCTACCCTTGGTGAGAGTTTTTGTATGCAAGTGGCTTTTTGTTATGCCTGGTTTGTCTTGCGTGTATATACACCAACATATCTGGCCCAGGCCTTCTGGGGGAGGGGACAGCTTAGGACATTATTAGGAGCATAGTAAGGTTGGAGACTCAGGCCTCTCTACCTTCAAGAGTACCCTCGGGACAGGGATAGTTAGAGTCCCAATTCCAGGGACAGTTTGAAGTCCCCCCCTTCCTTACCAAAGACCCTCACAGAGTGACATCTTTTTTTGCTTACTCCCTCTGCCCAGGAGATGTTTTATGATCAGACCATGTTCCTGCACAGTCAGACACAGCCATTACACAGTACACAGCAGGGGCACATTTATAAGATTAAAAAAAATCCTGTGCGGAGTTAAAGCATCAAATTGTGAAACTTATCTGGATTCCGAGATCTTGTGATTAAAAGTACTTTGTTCAAGAGACAACTCTTAAACAGTGGAGGGAGCCCAGAGTGGAAGGGCCCTGAGGTCGGGAAGGTGAAAACAGGCCCGGGGTGAAGGGGTTAAAGGTTTTGTAGCTGGTAAAATATATTCCACTCCGTTCATGGTTATCAAAACTTACCTGGGACATATGGGGGGTTTTCAATGTTGTTATCTGGGCAGTTGTCTACTGAACCTGGGACAAAGTTAGAAGGCTCGTTCATATCCTGCAGCAGAAAAGAAAGTTAAAGAATAGAATTCATGTGACCAGGACAAAACTGCAATACCAAGCTCAGCCTCTGCTAAAAAGCATGGCACTGTGCTGCACCGGGCAACGCAAGCAATGAACGGGGCACAGCGCTTGCCAGGATGCCACAGCCCCTTTCACTTTAAGATCAGGTAATTTATTACATTGCTTCTTTTCGCTCTTTCAAGAGTCATAACTTTTTCTTTTTTTTTTTACTTTTCCTTCTAATTAGCTCTATGAGGGCTTGTTGTTTGGGGGACAACTTTTAGTTTTTTTTAGGACACCCTTTATTTTGCTGTATAATGTACTGAAAAAACTGGGAGAATTAAAAAAGAAAAAATGGGGTGAAACTGGGGGGAAAAAAAAGCAATTCTGCTAATGTTTTTAAGGCATTGATTGTTAAAAAAAACAACTGGTGATCTTATTCTCCCGTTTAGTACGAATACGATGATACCAAACGTATACGTTTCTATATAGAAGCATAAGAAATGTACTGTACTCTTGTACTGGAGAACATTTGACATTTTAATTAATTTTTGTTATTTTGACTGTAGTGAAAGAAACATTTCTTCTAATCAGTGGCCTTTCAGACCATTGAAAATAAATACGGTATGTGTGAAGGCATTGTGATTAGGACATGGTGGATTCTTGGTGTATGCTGGGGAAGTAAACTATCAATGTCTACCCACCACTGGACTGAACCCAAGCGAATGTATGGTACTACACACACACACTCTGCAAGTTTCCTAATTATCACCTCAGTTCCACAGGTTAAAGCAGCTCTGTCTCCAGATTTCACAATAAAAACTCTATACATAATTAAATACACCTCTTCAACTTGATGATACTAATGTACCGTACTTACTTTTAAAATCCACTTCAGGATGACCGTCTAATCTTAATATTAAGATTAGCATTTTGATGCATCCAGATATACAATTAAATAGTTTATGGGCCCAGATGTACTCTGTCTCCGCCTAACCAGCCTCACTGACAGCTGCAGCTTGTACTGAACCATGTGAGATCTCAGCAAGGAGGGACACTGAGGAGCCATCAGACTAGCAGGTATATTTAGCTACACTTTCATACAGGATTATACAATCACTAGCTATTGAACCCGTTCTACGCCCGGTTGGCGAGCATTTATATTGGTATATGGTCTCCATCCTGGTATGTATTGCTTCCATCCTGCACCCTAATCTTGTCATGTGCTGCTACCATCTTGCGCCCCCTTCCTGTCATGTGCAGCCCCCATCCTGTTTTGTGTGCCTCCATCTTGTGATGTGCTACTGTCTTCCTGAGCACTCATCCTATCACGTGCTCCCATCCTGTACCCCAATCCTGTCATGTGGTGGTCCCATCCTGTACCCCAATCCTGTCATGTGGTGCTCCCATACTCCACCCCAATCCTGTCATGTGCTGCTACCATCATGCGCCCCCATCCTGTCATGTGCTACTCTTTTCCTGAGCCCTCATCGTGTCATGTGTTCCCAATCCTGCGCCCCCATGCTATCATGTGGTGCTCCCATCCTGCACCCCCATGCTGTCATGTGCTGCTCCCATCCTGCGCCCTCATCCTGTCATGTAGTGCTCGCATCCTGCACCCACATGCTGTCATGTGCTGCTCCCATCCTGCGCCCCATCCTTTCATGTGCTGCCCTCATCCTGCGTCCCCATCCTGTCACGTGCTGCTCCCATCCTGCGCCCTTATCCTGCCATGTGCTGCTTCTATCTTGTGCCCCCATCCTGTCATGTGCTGCTCCCATCCTGTCATGTGCTGCTGCCATCCTGCTCCCCCATTCTGTCTTGTGCTGCTCCCATCCTGCGCCCTTATCCTGCCATGTGCTGCTCCTATCTTGTGCCCCCATCCTGTCATGTGCTGCTCCCATCCTGCGCCCCCATTCTGACATGTGCTGCACCCATCCTGCGCCTCCATTCTGTCATGTGCTGCTCTATTCTGTCATGTGCTGCTCTATTCTGTCATGTGCTGCTCTATTCTGTCATGTGCTGCTCCCATCCTGCGCCACAGTTCTGTAATGTGCTGCTCCCATCCTGCACCACCGTTCTGTAATTTGCTGCTCCCATCCATATGCCCCATACGCTGCTCCATAAAGGTTGATGGCCCCCATAAGATGCTCCATAGTATATGCCTCATATGCTGCTCCATTATGGTTGACGGCCCCCATAAGATGCTCCATAGTATATGCCTCATATGCTGCTCCATTATGGTTGATGGCCCCCATAAGATGCTCCATAGTATTATATGCCCTGTATGCTGATCCATAAAGGTTGATGGCCCCCATAAGATGCTCCATAGGATTATATGCCCTGTATGCTTATGCAATAAAAAAAAAAAAACAAAAAAAACAAACATACGGTACTCACCTATCGTCGCTGGGCGCAGAGTGTCGGGGGCCTGAGCAGGCGGGGACACTGGCGCGCTGTGGGGGTCAGGTGCCGGAGTCGCCGCTAGCACAGGCCCCCGGCACTTGCTATAGTCACCTGGCCCTGATCCAGTGCTGCGTGCCGCTCCGTCTTCCGGGTCCTCTGGCTGTGACTGTTCAGTCAGAGGGCGGCGCGCATTAAGCGCATCATCGTGCCCTCTGAACTGTGAACGTCACAGGCAGAGGATGTGGAGGATTGAGCAGCGCGCATCGGTGGAACGGGACAGGTAAATATTGCATACTCACCCTCCTGGCTCGTCCCTGCTTCTCCGTTGGAGATCGCGGTGTGCGTTCAGTGCTTACGCATACCGCAATCTCCTGGGAGCGTCACTCTGTGGGGTCCAGACTGCGCCGGCGCTTGCGCAGTCTATAAAGGCTTCAGACAGAGTGACGCTCCCAGCGTTATATTATAGATTCTTACATACATTTGGCATGTAGAGCACCATTATCACATCAATGAGATGTATTTAGTAACATATGCACTTTGTATTAAATCTAGTGATAGTTCTTCTTTAAGGGTATTTTTATAAATTTCATTTAAAGGGAAAGTGTCAGCAGCATTGTGCACAGTAACCTACAGACAGTGTCAGGTCGTCGCCGTTATACTGATTACAATGATACCTTGGTTGATTAAATCCGTCTTGTGGTTGTTTCTTAATCTTTATTGACTGTTGACAGATCAGTGATCCCTAAGTGACCTACCCCCTAGTTTGCATAATGAATATCTGTACATACTGAATTTAAAAAAAAAAAAAATGCGTCTGCAGGCAGGTGCCGGCTGTGGCACCTGCTCTGCAGCATGATCGCATGGTTAATGTGCACTTTTATCCCTTTTGCAGATTTACTTGAGCTTTACTTGAGAACTTTTTTTTATTCAGTATGTGCTAGTATTCATTATACAAACTAGGGGGCGGGTCACTGAGGGATCAGTGACCTGTCAGCAGTCTGTATTATGAATATATAATCAGAGCACCACATACTCCAGCCCCACCTTAGGGCACGAGAATCTCATTAACACAAAACTGAAAATAACGATTAAGAAACAACCACAAGACGAATTTCATCAACCAAAGTATCATTGTAATCAGTATATTGGCACAGACCTGACACTATGTAAAAGTTACTGTGCACAATCCTGCTGACAGGTTCCCTTTAACAGATTGGCCTTATGCTCACCTCTCTATTTTGTATGGTCACCTCTGGGATCATTTTGCAAGTTAGGTTTTATTTAAAAAAAAATTAGGTGCCATGCTTTTTTTTGGACATAGATTTTTGTGGATATTGGGGGATGGCTATTTTTTTTTTTGTTTTGTTTTGTTTTTTTAAACTCACCAATCTGGATTTGGGGAGTTAAACCACAGCAACGTAAAATGAGTATGGAATAGCATTGAAGGGGATGTCTGTCCTCCTGAATACCCATTTTACAAACTACTTGTATTTGCCTTGAAATAATCCAGAAGCATTTTTTTCTTGTGGCACTCCTATTATTCCTTGTGAAAATGTATAAAAAAAACCGATCACTTTAGTGCATTAGATAGGGATGTATCCTGCTGACAGTATTACATTGTGTAGGCACGCACCTCGTCGAGAAATGAAAGTGGTAACAACCAGTGGTCAATTTATCATACATTTCCAAATAGAATAATAGTGGACTTACACTTCAAAAATTATGAGGAAACTTTGGAAATGCTATTTAACTACTTCTGGACTGCTCAAAGACTTTTTACTTCCAGATAATCCACACTTTACTCTGCACTGATGTTTTAGAACACAAGTGCAGAGTGTGGGGGGGAGCCGGCTTTCAGACACAGCCAGACTCCCTATTGAAAAGATTACATGGTTTATTGCCATGTTACCGTCTCCATTACTATATAGACAATGCTGAACCAGTGTTCGTGTATACAGACTAGGAAGAATCGACACAGATTCCTAGTCTGAAAAGCTGTTTCAGGCCCCAGTCCTGTAAAAAAAACCCACATGTTTAATTTATAAAACTTATCTGTATGGAAAGGGAAAACAATTTTAAATGTTCTTTTAGTTGTGCTTTGTGGAAGTAAAGAAAAAAAAGGGAATAAAAAATGACAAAAAAAAAATAAAATAAAGCCGATGTACAGCAGGGGAAAAAAATGGGCACATTTTTTTTACATTTGAACAGTCAAAAAGAGTATGATTTTATTTTATTTCTTAAGAGACATGCAAAAAATATATACATAAATAAAATGTGCCTGGTCAGGAAGGTGGGAAATAGGCCTGGTCTCCAGTTGGTTACTGAAGAATGCAAATCATCACTAATTCACCCAAGTCAGAAGAGCTGAAAGGCCATTTTTTTTAGAATCTGAGAAGTAGATGCTTCTGGTACTTGTTTGATCTTCTAAATTTCAGAGAAAGATTTGATTTAGTTGCAGTAAATCAAGTGTGATGTACTTGGGTATGTGTACACAGTTTTTTTTTGTATATATACACTTCTGCAAAATCAACCTGTCCAGTTATTAAACAACACGGATTGTGATTCAATTTCTCCTGCTGTTGTGCAAATGGAACAGACAACATGTAGAAATGATAGGCAATCAGCATGACACCCTATAAAAGGAGTGGTTCTGCAGAGGGTGACCACAGACCAGTGTTGTCTGTCAGCACGGTGTCCAGAGCATGGAGCACATACCAGGAGCAGAGGAGGGTACCCGTATGAGAGCAATAACCCAGCAGCAGGACCGCTACCTCTTCCTTTGTGCAAGGAGGAACAGGTGGAGTACTGCCAGAGCCCTGCAAAATGACCTCCAGCAGGCGACCAATATCCATGTGTCTGCACAAACTGTCAGAAACAGACTCCATGAGGATGGTATGAGGGTCCAACGTCCACAAAGTGGGTGCCGTGCTTACCTCCCAACACCGTGCAGAGCGATTGGCATTTGTACCACCAAGATTGGCAGATTCAACATTGGCTCCCTGTACGCTTCATAGATGACAGCAGGTTCATACTGAGCACATGACAAATGTGACAGTCTTGAGATGCCTTGGATAAGGTTCTGTTGCAACAACCTCCAGCATGACTGGTTTGGCAGTGGGTCAGTAAAGGTGTGGGGAGGCATTTCTTTGGAGGGCAGCACAGCCTCTATGTGCTCGCCAGAGGTAGCCTGACTACCATTAGGTACCGAGATGAGATCCTCAGACCCATTGTGAGACCATGTATGGGTGCGGTTGGCCTTGGGTTCCTTCTGATGCATGACAATGCTAGGCCTCATGTGGCTGAAGTGTGTCAGTAATTTCTCAATGATCAAGCCATTGATGCTATGGACTGGCCCGCCCGTTCCCCAGACCTGAATCCAACCGAGCACATCTAGGACATCATTGTCTCATTCCATCCACCAACGCCACAGACTGTCCAGGAGTTGGCGGATGCTTTAGTCCAGGTCTAGGAGATCCCTCAGGAGAAGATCCGCTACCTTATCAGGGGCATGTAGGGATGTCATACCGGCAAGCTGAGATTAGAATATATATAGTACAGAGCAAAAGTTTGGACACACCTTCTCATTTAAAGATTTTTCTGTATTTTCAGGACTATGAAAATTGTAAATTCACACTGAAGGCATCAAAACTATGAATTAACACATGTGGAATTATATACTTAAACTAGTGTGAAACAACTGAAAATATGTCTTATATTCTAGGTTCTTCAAAGTAGCCACCTTTTGCTTTGATGACTGCTTTGCACACTCTTGGCATTCTCTTGATGAGCTTCAAGAGGTAGTCACCGGGAATGGTTTTCACTTCACAGGTGTGCCCTGTCAGGTTTAATAAGTGGGATTTCTTGTCTTATAAATGGGGTTGGGACCATCAGTTGTGTTGAGCAGAAGTCTGGTGGATACACAGCTGATAGTCCTACTGAATAGACCGTTAGAATTTGTATTATGGCAAGAAAAAGCAGCTAAGTAAAGAAAAACGAGTGGCCATCATTACTTTAAGAAATGAAGGTCAGTCAGTCCGAAAAATTGGGAAAACTTTGAAAGTGTCCCCAAGTGCAGTTGCAAAAACCATCAAGCGCTACAAAGAAACGAGAAGGAGAGTGATGGGGTGCTACGCCAAATGACCTGGCCTCCACAGTCACCAGACCTGAACCCAATCGAGATGGTTTGGGGTGAGCTGGACCGCAGAGTGAAGGTAAAAGGGCCAACAAGTGCTAAGCATCTCTGGGAACTCCTTCAAGATTGTTGGAAGACCATTCCCAGTGACTACCTCTTGAAGCTCATCAAGAAAATGCCAAGAGTGTGCAAAGCAGTCATCAAAGCAAAAGGTGGCTACTTTGAAGAACCTAGAATATAAGACATAATTTCAGTTGTTTCACACTAGTTTAAGTATATGATTCCACATGTGTTAATTCATAGTTTTGATGCCTTCAGTGTGAATTTACAATTTCCATAGTCATGAAAATACAGAAAAATCTTTAAATGAGAAGGCGTGTCCAAACTTTTGCTCTGTACTGTATATATTTAAAATTTTAGAGCACAAAAAGGAGCAGAAACTTTCCACATCTTTCTAAAAAAGTTTCTGCTTTGAAAATTCTGAAAAAAAAAGACTCTTCGATTATGACTGTTTTCTGCCTTTCACTAACAAAAAAAACGAAGTGAAAAATTCCATCTGCTTAGCGTAGGTTTGTGGCATGAACGACTGCCATGATTTTTCACAATGAACACTTAAGTAATGACACAGGTTTGCCAAACTATAAAAAAAGTTTTCACCCCACTGTATTAAGTAAAAAAATACATCTTTAATACTCACTATCCACATGCCGTCAAAAGGAACCTGGTCATGAAAGTTCTTCACCATATCATACCACCAATTAAAGGTTTCAGGGTTTGTAAAATCTGGAAACACTGTCAGACCTGGCCAAACCTGATAGAAAGATTATAAAATCATTAGTGGATGATTAAGGAAAAAACTGAACCAAACAGCCAGACATAAGAGGATCTGTGCTAAACAACTGTTCCATATAATTCACCAGGTACAATACTATCATGCCAATAGGTCGCTAGTCACAATTATTAAATATTATAGCCCCTTTACGTTTAGAGTTTAGAGTTATCACGACTTATATAAACTCTATTAAATGACAAATTGCAGGGTTCAGCAATGACCAGTAGAGCAGATCGGATCTTTCACCATTATATTACGGACCATATACAGTTGCATTCTAATACACAAGTGCCTATGTAGTGAAGGCAATACAACCATGAGTGGCATCAGTCTGGTAACACAGCGAGCAGTATACCTTTCCAACAAGAGGCTGACCAGTTGCGTTTTTTATAAAAACTCCTCTTTTCAGTCCATCACCGTAAGGAGGGTAACTATCCGGGGAGCCAGTACTGCTGATGGCTGGATCCTAAAATATAAAGAGTTCACCTATATTAGATTTCAAGAGTGTTCTACATGGGGTTACAGCCCTGCAATAATAGATCCCACGTCCTTACCACAATTAATACATATTTAAGTCCTTGTGCATGGAAATCTCCGAGCATGTTCGGATAATCCCCAAAACGGGTTTTGTCATATGTAAAGTCGCGATATTCATCCATGTAGTCAATGTCATTCCACTGTACATCCTGGAAAACAAAGGAATATGCCCAAAAGTAAGATCACTTCTGAAATGTAAGAACTGCAATGGAGGCCAACATTTCCTAAGCAAATGTAGCAGAAGAGAATTATAGAACGTAATGAAAAAAAAAAAAAAAAAAGGGAAATAAGCTGGAATCTAAACTAGTAATATTAATAACGCCAGCCCGACCTGCAAAAACTTTCACAAGCTCCATTGCCTGAAAAATAAGTAAAAACTAGGGGTCTCAGAATAAGGCTATATAAGCCAATATATTTGGTTTTTTTCCTTTCTTTATTTTGCTGATAAACATATTAAAATTTATTATTAAAATATTTATTAATAACGTTGTAGCGCGGCACCGATTAGAGTTTCATTATTCCTACTCCTTCCTAACCTGGTGTTTTTTTTTGTTTTTTTTTGACATTTCATTTTTTTTCCTCCTATTCTTCCAAATGCCATTACTTTTATAATATTCCTTCAATACCATGGGGTATTTTTTTTTTTTTTTTTTTTACAGGGAGAGTTGTAGTTTTTACATTTTTTAGCCATTTTTTTTGGTTGAATAAAAATGGCCTTTCAGCATGATTCTTCAAGTGAAGGCTCGATCACCCAAGCGATATTTTATCGGATAACACTCGGACCAATGTTATGCTATGGGCAGTGCTGACCGATTTTCATGGACTCTCAAACCTTTTTCTCCATCTTCTCCTCATCTGAGAAAATCTGATCACACGAAGGGGACATTCGGATCAAACTGGGATCAGAGTTTGATCGGCGTGTCATTAACGTGATCAATCCAGTTCTCTCAGTACAATTACCGCAATACCAAACTTGTGCAGCTTTTTTTCCCCCTAAGACTTTGATAGCCTTTTCTAGCACCATTAGGAGGTGGTGCTACAATCCCCCCCCCCCCCCCAAAAAAAAAGGCAGTTCTGGTGTTTAAATCCTTTTTCCCCCCATTTACTGCACTTACAACTTAATTAAATGTTATGATAGATGAGACTTACAGACAAGACAAGGTTTATTTTCCTATTTTGTAGAACTACCGCATTTACGGTGGGAAGATTAAAAAATTAACATTTTTCGATAATATTTTGTAAAAGCTTCTTTGTTTTTTTCCCGTTTTATTTTATCAGAGGACTTGAATCCGCAACAGTTTAATTGCTTGTTCTATATACTGCAATACCTTAGTGGTTTTTACATAATGGAGGACCCCTAATGCAATAGCAATCCATTGGCACCATGAGGTCATCTCTTAAGGAGGGGGGATGATGAGCACTCAGATCGGCAGCCTACCAAGATCTCGACACTTAAAGGGATACTCCCATCTCCAAGATCCTATCCCAATATGTAGTAGGTTTAATAATAATAATAATAGCCAATACCTCCAATTAGAAATGTAGTACAGTTCTTCAGATTCGCTATGTTGCTTACCTCATGGAGGGCATTGCAGTAGCTTAGGTATCCATGGTTACCACCACTTGTTAGTGGTCGTAACCATGGATATATACTACTGCAATGCCCTGCACATGGCGTAAGCAATATAGCGAGTCAGAAGCACTATACTACATTTTTAATTTGAGGTATTTGCTATTATTAATATTAAACCTACTACATATTGGGATAGGATCTTGGAGATGAGAATACCCCTCTAAATTCAGCTGCCAGTGATTGACAGCAGCATTTAAGTGCTAAAAAACCACAGTCTCGCGCCAATCGCTGCTTTTAAAGGGCAGATGCTGTATAACAGAGTCAGCACGCGCTGTGTGTGAAAGACTCAGCCAATGAGCCTGTCCCATAAACCTGCACCAGACATGTGATGTACACGTATGTCATACGTCAGGAAGGAGTTAATCAACAGAGTGACCTTACTACAGAGGGATTAGAGGAAGGTGGCGGCTTGGGCAGAGAAATTGCAATTGGTAAAGGAAACAAGTTTAGCCTTTCCACGTGTCAACACTGTAGGGTTATAGGTTGCAATTGATGGGCCAATGTCTATTTTTAAGTATATCAACCGTGTAACCATAGTATCATGGCAAATGGCACTTCTCCGTATGGCCATTAGGTGGCAGTGCGTTCACAATAACTGGCTGATAAACCATACCTTACAGCATCCAGGAATATCATGTATGTATCACAAGAAGAACAGAAGAACCAAACTACAAAAATACTACATATTCTCATATTCTACAGCACACATAATATGGAAATATATTCCGTCCCCAACATCAGCACAACTGGTCTACATCAATTTTAGGGCCATAATAATCATTTGACGTTTTAGGTCTTTTTTTGCATTGCGGTATTAATAGCCTTATTTTTTACTCAAAATTCTAAAAAAAAAAAAAAAAAGAATAAATGGTTCATGAGTTTTGAGCAAAATCAAAAGTGCACAATGTCCGATAGTTCCATTAAAATGGAAAAATTTGCACAAAAAATTTTCAGGTATATCTAAAATCACTGATGGGTGCGACTGGTGTACATTTCCACAAAAATGTTGTGACTTTAAAAACTCACAATGGATGAATTGGCCAAAAACATGTGAAAACACTTAAAACATCCATAATGGTGAACATTATTTATTTATTGTTTTAAAATAAAAAAAAAACAAAAAAAACAAAATAGAGTTAAAAAGTGCACAAAATTAACAGAAAGGTTTAGTGTAACTTACAAACATTCTAGAACCACCAAAATTAAAAAAAAAAAAAAAAAGTGTAAAACTGTTAAATAGGTATAATACAGGCGTCTATGGAATGACATTCACACCAAAATGAAAAAAAAAAAAAAAAAACACCTCACAGTGCAAGACAATGAGTTACTATGTCTTGATTACACGTATCAGGTATTTATATACATATATATTGTAACCAACTCTCATAGCCTCCATGGGAAACGTTCCACTCATCTCCAGCTATCATACATAATCAAATGAATTGTAACCATGCCAATAAATCTAAGGCTGAGGAACACATTTGTTAGCCTATGCATCAATATAATGTGTTTATAATGATGGAGCACATTGTGAACCTGCCAGACGGACAGCTGAGACACAAATCAGATTACGGGAATCTGGCCTCAGCAAGTCCCTGTAGACTGACCTTCTAAGCCCCCAAATAACGGTTCCCTTCTAGTGCTATTGGGAATTATAGTGATGAAATTTAAAGATGCTGAAAGAAGCCTATAATGCAAGGCTAACTAGATTCTTAATTCTGCACCACTATCATTCATGGAGTATTAGATTAGGTCTCCAAGCTGCACAAGATGTATTGGCATTATTGTCTTGCCAGAAGATACTAACTTACTGAACTATTTGGAAACCATAAAGAGCCCAGAAAACTGTCTCTTTCTGTCTAAAGCTGGAACACCATGCCATGTCATTTATTGGATCATCCTCCCCAACACCATGCTTATCCCAGTCCTAACCACCAACGTTTGTTCTCCACTTAAATGTATGAGTGCAGTTTCACTGCTGACTAGCAATAATGATAGGAAAAAGAAAGTGGAAGCTGAAGGACATCTTGATTTTACATCTCCTGAATGTGCCAGCCATTTCATTTGGTTTTCCAGTTCTTCACTTAGGTGAATGTCGTGAAGGAGTTTTTCTTCACGATGGGAAAGATTCTGCGCTTATCTACCACTTTTGTCCTCTGTGGATGTCTAGGACTTTTTGAGTTCCCAAGCTCAGCAATGCACTTTTTTTTTGCAGAATGTACCAAACTGTTTATTTGATCACTCCCAAAATTTCTTCCATCTCTGATGGATTTCTTCTTTTATTTCAGCCTAATGATGGTCTGTTTCACTTCCATTGAGAGCGCCTTTGACCGCTTGTTGTGGGTTCACAACAACAGTCTCCAAGTGCAAATGCCACACCTGGAATAAGTTGCATGACTTTTTACCTGCTTAACTAATGATGGATTAATGAGGGAAAAGCCAATGCAGCGCATTAAAGAGCTTTTTGAGATGGAATTGGACAATTCCTTTTGGTCCCTTGAAAAAAAAAAAAAAAAAAAAAAGAGGGAGCTACAGATTACAGAGCGGTAATTCCTAAACCCTTAAGGCCCCGTCTCACTAAGCGATTTACCAACGATCACGACCAGCGATACGACCTGGCCGTGATCGTTGGTAAGTCGCTGTGTGGTCGCTGGGGAGCTGTCACACAGACAGCTCTCTCCAGCGACCAACGATCAGGGGAACGACTTCGGCATCGTTGAAACTGTCTTCAACGATGCCGAAGTCCCCCTGCAGCACCCGGGTAACCAGGGTAAACATCGGGTTACTAAGCGCAGGGCCGCGCTTAGTAACCCGATGTTTACCCTGGTTACCAAAAAAAACAAACACTACATACTCGCCTTTCGGTGTCCAGGTCCCTTGCCGTCCGCTTCCTGCTCTGGCTGAGATCCGGCCGTACAGTGAGAGCAGAGCGCAGCGGTGACGTCACTGCTGTGCTCTCACTTCTCACTGTACGGCCGGCACTCAGTCAGAGCAGGAAGCAGACGGCAAGGGACCTGACGGACATCAGAAGGCGAGTATGTACTGTTTGTTATTTTTTACATTTACGCTGGTAACCAGGGTAAACATCGGGTTACTAAGCGCGGCCCTGCGCTTAGTAACCCGATGTTTACCCTGGTTACCAGTGAAGACATCGCTGGATCGGTGTCACACACACCGATTCAGCGATGTCAGCGGGACCTCAACGACCAAAAAAAGGTCCAGGCCATTCCGACACGACCAGCGATCTCGCAGCAGGGGCCTGGTCGCTGGTACGTGTCACACATAGCGAGATCGCTACTGAGGTCGCTGTTGCGTCACAAAACTAGTGACTCAGCAGCGATCTCGCTAGCGATCTCGCTATGTGAGACGGGGCCTTTACTCCAATTAGGATGTGAGTACCCTCAAATTAAATATGAGAGTCTGCACTTTAAGCGCATCTTGATTACCAAAACATAATCAAGATTGTTATATTAACAGCTAAAATGCCAAAACTTGTGTCACTGTCAAAATATTTCAGGACCTAACTGTACATATCGCTCCCATAGACTGGTATAACAGTTTTGATTTTTTCCCGTAGTTAGCCAGTACGGTTTTCGGTTACACGCAATGTATTTTTAGTTTTTGTTTTTCTGGGTGAAGGGGTAGGGGTGAAGTTGACGTAGTTTACTGAAAAAATGGAAAATTCTGGCCTTTTTCTTTTCCTTATGGGGTTTACCATATGGGTTAAATGAAGTTTTTTAGTACAAACTGTAAAATCTTTTTCTCAGTCTTCATTGGGGGACACAGGAACCATGGATTACTCTGTTGCGATTAACAATACATCTTAACAAATGAAAGTTGGCTCCTCCCCAGCAGACTATACCTCGCATGCTAGCATCAGACTTCCTCAGTTTGTGAGAAAGTAGTAGGGGAAGCAAAAATGAACTAAAGCATGACCAACCCAAGAGGAAAAAAACAACTTAAAGGCATGCCTGGCCAGGCAACAAAGGGTGGGTAAGGTGTCCCCCTTTGAAGATCACAAAAAGAGGTTTTACAGCGAGTACCAAAAATTTTCATTTCTAGGTCACTTTATTGGGGGACACAGAAAAATGGGACAAGAGGTTAGGACCTAACCGAACTGGTAGTATACCGAGCCATGGTTCTGGTGTCCTCCAATGAAGCAGTCGACAAATAATTTAACATTTTGTTAGATTATTAGGTTATGTTTAAAAAGGTTTTAATATCTTTAATTTCAGTTAGGAAAATTTTTTATTTTTTTTTCTTGCTTCTAGAAAACCTTTTTTCAGTCTATTTAGCAGACTTGAACATGCGAACATGTGATTGCTTGTTCTTGTTTCACATACTGCAATACTTTAACCTGTGGCTGGGCTTCATTAGAATGCAAAGATGGCAGCAATATTGGTTTTCAGTTACCATGGCGTCTGGCTGCTATGCTAACCCATCAGCCCCCTCACAACTGCATCACAGGGAAGGAGGGTAATGGTCACCGAAACAGATCCTTTTGCCTGTTATAACGACTTAAATGCTGCAGTCAGATTGACAGCTACATCTAAAACTGTTTAACTGGAGCAATCACAACCCAGTGGTGTAACGACCAGTGATCATACAGTTGTTACTTTTCTTGTAGATGGGAGATGTTTTCTCTTAAATCAAACCCTATCCATCATAAATAGGTAACAGTAGTATTCAATTTGCCAATTTTCTTAGTTCAGCTACTTAAAAGGGGATCTGTCAACATGTTTTTTTCCACCTAATCTTAGAGCAGCATAATATAGAGAGAAAGAACCAGATTCCAGCGATGTATCACTTATTGGGCTGCTTAATGCAGTTTTAATAAAATGAGTATTTTATCAGCAGGAGATAATTAGAGGACCAGGTAGTCAAGCATAATCATGAGTTCTGCATTGCCCTCCCCCCACCACTGATTGGCAGATTTCACAGTGTACAGAGATAGCAGCCAATTAGTGGGGTGGGCGGGGTTATACAGCGCTCAACATTCAGAGAACTACTAGATAAAGCAGTGATTTTATCAAAATGACAGTAAGCAGTAAGTGACATCACTGGAATTGGAAAAAGAATGGTGTGCACTAGGGATAGGGATAGGGCGAGGTGCAGGTGTAGAGGACTGATCGTCCTGATACACTAAGGATAAATTTAATACACCGCACACTCTAGGGGTATAATCTGTGACAAACTCAGAATTAATTGAAGTGCCATAAGTTTATTATTCAATAATGCAGAAGGCGACCAGAAGTCACAACTGACAACGTTTCGACTCTTCCCGAGTCTTTGTCAAAAGGTCGCTTAGCAAGGTGAATAAAGGAATAGTACAAATGGTATCCTTGTGGCTCATAGAATATCTCATAGAATATAATGATAAAAATATGTAGGTGGTCTTTGACTTATTGTGTCACAAAAGTAATCTGGCAATGCTGGTGGGTAAGAGAATGATCAATTCTTATGCAGTGTGCTAGTAACGCAAGCCTAGTTTATCCTGTTAAGCTGCAAATGGAACCTGGCAATGTTTGTAAGCACCAAGGACATTAGCCTTGTAAGGTATGCTGCCAGCATAACACGGTCCTGTAGTGTCACCGGGAAAGTCTGCTGGCAATGATGGTGTGCACGTGGAAGCAGGGCGCAGGAGCGCCGCTCATACCCCACTACCACCAGAGATCTCCCGCATACGGCCTGGTTACAACAAAGGCTAGCTGCACACCATCATTGCCAGCAGACTTTCCCGGTGACACTACAGGACCGTGTTATGCTGGCAGCATACCTTACAAGGCTAATGTCCTTGGTGCTTACAAACATTGCCAGGTTCCATTTGCAGCTTAACAGGATAAACTAGGCTTGCGTTACTAGCACACTGCATAAGAATTGATCATTCTCTTACCCACCAGCATTGCCAGATTACTTTTGTGACACAATAAGTCAAAGACCACCTACATATTTTTATCATTATATTCTATGAGATATTCTATGAGCCACAAGGATACCATTTGTACTATTCCTTTATTCACCTTGCTAAGCGACCTTTTGACAAAGACTCGGGAAGAGTCGAAACGTTGTCAGTTGTGACTTCTGGTCGCCTTCTGCATTATTGAATAATAAACTTATGGCACTTCAATTAATTCTGAGTTTGTCACAGATTATACCCCTAGAGTGTGCGGTGTATTAAATTTATCATCACTGGAATTGGAACTCTCAGATGGGGGTAGTAAAAACCTGGTGACTGATTCCCTTTAAATCACTAAAACATTATATAATAGGGTCTAGTATTCAGACGTGAAACAAAGTGATGGCGGAGAATTGTATTCCCTCTTACCAAAGGCATTTTGGCTTTGCTCATATTTCTTACAACTTCTCGAGTCATATTTGAAGTCGAGTATCCCCATCGGCATATGTGAAATCCCAGACCCCAAAGTGGAGGCATGAAGGGAAGTCCTGAAAATACAATTAAATTATAGTTAGTATCTATTAACCAAATATTATTAAAAGAACCCCTAGTTAAATATTAGCAAGTCAAGGCACTCGCAAACTAAAGCACAACTCTTGCACCCAAACCATTGCTTCTGAGAAATGGAAAAGTGTTACCTAAATCTGAAATATTATCAGATCTTCGTTTAAAAAAAAAAAAAAAAATTCCTTTTTAAAATAATTCATTCATGAGGATCTGTGGCATCCCTTACGCTAGAGTACTTACTCAGTGAAGAAATAGAGTAAGATTTATGGCAAGGTGCATGGAGCCGCAAGAGACTCGTCATACACTCCTGATTGATTAAGAGCTGTCCGTCTCTTAATGAACGGTGATTGTGGCATTGTCAGTTCCTCATCAGTGATCAAAACATTAAAACTGGATACTGAAATTGATCAAGAAGAAAAGCCATACAGATATGGAAATTTTTCAAAACATCTTGATTAAATTAATTAATTAATTGAGAATGTAGTGCTACATGCAGGAATCCCCGCTTTTACACATATTGGATGCTATCAATGAGGTTATAAATGGATGCCTGAGGTACGTTCTTCCAAGCTGAATGCACTTGGCCGCACAAATCACCAAGATCTGCTGCTGGCAAGCCTATCTGTAATTACTGACCAATGAAGTCACAGATGTGCTAGATGAGAGACAACTGTGGAGACACTGCAGCCCATGGTAGCATTTTTAGGTAGCATGGCATAGTTTTGAAAAACAGCTACAGGTTCACTTTGTAGAAATGGTCGTACTGCTGGTTTCATGACCAAATCATTGCAACACCGAGCCGTTCGTGTACCTAGAATGAAAACGAGAGCGGTCAAGTTAGCATACATTATGCTACTTCCCTTCCAACATGACCCTGGGAGTAGGACCAATATGATACTCCCTCGTGAAGAGTTCTTCATGGCATTGCCCACATGGTCTCCAGACCAATCTCCAGCCACCATTACATCCAAGTCAAAAGGGGAACTCATTGCTGAAAAGGATAGAACTCCATTGAAGCATACATTGCCATCCTGATCTGCCTCATGATAGCCTTTGAAAGCGGGAGTGTGAGGTCAAAGGAGAACCTGGAGCTGGAGGTCTGGCTTATAGCCCAATGTCATTCAAGTGTCTTCTGGTGGTTTGTATAGACAATGCTGAACACATTCGGCTTTGTGTGTGATGTCTAGTCTCATTTGCAGTACAAACTGTATCACTATGCACCACTCTTAGGGTATGTTTCCACCTTCAGGATGGCCGGCGGTTTGGACGGAGCAGCAAACCCGCTCCGCCCTAAGTCCCGCCCCCTTCTGTGACGCGATGATGCCAGATGTGTTCATTGCACACATCCGGCATCATCGCACCCCACACATAGGGCCCTGTGATTTACCTTGCGGCGGCGCAGCAAGGTACACGGACATGCTGCCATCTAAAAAACGCGCCGCATGTCCGGAATCGCAGGGCCGCCGGATGCGTGTTACCACGGATAGTGGAGACGGGATTTGATAAAATCCCCACCACTATGCTGTAACACCTGGACGCTGCGTGTTTGACGCTGCGGCTCTGCGCAGCGTCAAACACGCAGCGTTTCCTGAACGTGGAAAAATACCCTTAGGGTATGTGTCCACGTTCAGGATTGCCTCAGGATTTACCTGCATAAAATCCTGACCAAATCGGCACCTGAGGTCACTGGCAGGTCACCTGCGTTGTCCTTGCATTGTTTCAGCAATGCAAGGACATGCTGCATTCTTAAAAGACGCACCGCATGTGCGTTTTCGCGGGTATGCCGCATGCGTCTTTTACTGCATAGTGGAGATGGGATTTCATTAAATCCCCTCCACTATGCTGTAACATCTGGACGCTGCGTTTTTGACGCTGCGGCTAAACGCAGCGTAAAAAACGCAGCGTTTCCTGAACGTGGAAACATACCCTTAATCGAATGATCCATCCATGCAGAGGTTAGCATCTGTGCACTTCTTGCAATCATTTCTGTTCATCATTTCTTCTTTCCATCAGTGGGACACACAATGTTCGATCAGAGAAAGCTTCGGCCCACAGCACCCAATGCCCCTCTTAGCTGCTCAACCCTGTTCCCCCCAAACTAGCTTCTCCATCATGACAGAAGATCAGATCTCCGCCCTCCTGTCAATATCACACCTCACCACTTGCACGCTTGACCCGCTACCGTCCCACCTCATCCCTAACCTTGCCACGGTCTTCATCCCAACCCTAACACATCTCTTCAACCTCTCACTCGCAACAGGTGTCTTCCCCTCATCCTTCAAGCATGCCAAGATCACACCCATACTCAAAAAGCCCTCCCTCGACCCATCCTCTGTGTCTAGCTATCGCCCGATATCTCTTCTCCCTTACGCCTCCAAATTACTGGAACACCACGTCCATCTTGAATTGTCCTCCCACCTCTCCTCCTGCTCCCTCTTTGACCAGTTACAATCTGGCTTCCGACCGCATCACTCAACTGAAACTGCCCTAACTGCCAAGAGCAAGCGACATTACTCTGTCCTTCTTCTCCTAGACCTGTCTTCTGCCTTTAACCCCTTCATGACCCAGCCTATTTTGGCCTTAATGACCTTGCCGTTTTTCGCAATTCTGACCAGTGTCCCTTTATGAGGTAATAACTCAGGAACGCTTCAACAGATCCTAGCGATTCTGAGATTGTTTTTCCGTGACATATTGGGCTTCATGTTAGTGGTAAATTTAGGTCGATAATTTCTGAGTTTATTTGTAAAAAAAACAAAATTGAAATTTGGCGAAAATTTTGAAAATTTCGCAATTTTCACATTTTGAATTTTTATTCTGTTAAACCAGAGAGTTATGTGACACAAAATAGTTAATAAATAACATTTCCCACATGTCTACTTTACATCAGCACAATTTTGGAAACAAATTTTTTTTTTGCTAGGAAGTTATAAGGGTTAAAATTTGACCAGTGATTTCTCATTTTTACAACAAAATTTACAAAACCATTTTTTTTAGGGACCACCTCACATTTGAAGTCAGTTTGAGGGTTCTATATGGCTGAAAATACCCAAAAGTGACACCATTCTAAAAACTGCACCCCTCAAGGTGCTCAAAACCACATTCAAGAAGTTTATTAACCCTTCAGGTGTTTCACAGCAGCAGAAGCAACATGGAAGTAAAAAATGAACATTTAACTTTTTAGTCACAAAAATGATCTTTTAGCAACAATTTTTTTATTTTCCCAAAGGTAAAAGGAGAAACTAGACAACGAACGTTGTTGTCCTGTTTGTTTTGAGTACGCTGATACCTCATATGTGGGGGTAAACCACTGTTTGGGCGCACAGCAGGGCTCGGAAGGGAAGGAGCGCCATTTGACTTTTTGAATGAAAAATTGGCTCCAATCTTTAGCGGACACCATGTCGCGTTTGGAGAGCCCCCGTGTGCCTAAACATTGGAGCTCCCCCACAAGTGACCCTATTTTGGAAACTAGACCCCCCAAGGAACTTATCTAGAAGCATAGTGAGCACTTTAAACCCCCAGGTGCTTCACAAATTGATCCGTAAAAATGAAACAGTACTTTTTTTTTCACAAAAAAAATTATTTTAGCCTCAATTTTCTCATTTTGACATGGGCAACAGGATAAAATGGATCCTAAAATTTGTTGGACAATTTCTCCTGAGTACACCGATACCTCACATGTGGGGGTAAACCACTGTTTGGGCACATGGTAAGGCTCGGAAGGGAAGGAGCGCCATTTGACTTCTTGAATGAAAAATTATCTCCATCGCTAGCGGACACCATGTCACGTTTGGAGAGCCCCTGTGTGCCTAAACATTGGAGCTCCCCCACAAGTGACCCCATTTTGGAAACTAGACCCCCCAAGGAACTTATCTAGAAGCATAGTGAGCACTTTAAACCCTCAGGTGCTTCACAAATTGATCCGTAAAAATGAAAAAGTACTTTTTTTTCACACAAAATTTCTTTTAGCCTCAATTTTTTCATTTTCACATGGGCAACAGGATAAAATGGATCCTACAATTTGTTGGGCAATTTCTCCTGAGTACGCCGATACCTCATATGTTGGGGTAAACCACTGTTTGGGTGCACGGCAAGGCTCGGAAGGGGAGGCGTGCCGTTTGACTTTTTGAATGGAAAATTAGCTCCAATCGTTAGCGGACACCATGTCGTGTTTGGAGAGCCCCCGTGTGCCTAAACATTGGAGCTCCCCAACAAGTGACCCCATTTTGGAAACTAGACCCCCCAAGGAACTTATCTAGATGCATAGTGAGCACTTATAACCCCCAGGTGCTTCACAGAAGTTTATAACGCAGAGCCGTGAAAATAAAAAATAATTTTTGATTTTCCCAAGGGTAATAGGAGAAATTGGACCCCAAAAGTTGTTGTCCAGTTTCTCCCGAGTACGCTGATACCCCATATGTGGGGGTAAACCACTGTTTGGGCACATGCCGGGGCTCGGAAGGGAAGTAGTGACGTTTTGGAATGCAGACTTTGATGGAATGGTCTGCGGGCATCATGTTACGTTTGCAGAGCCCCTGATATGCCTAAACAGTAGGAACTCCCCACAAGTGACTCCATTTTGGAAACTAGACCCCCAAGGGAACTTATCTAGATGTGTGGTGAGCACTTTGAACCCCCAAGTGCTTCACAGAAGTTTATAACGCAGAGCCGTGAAAATAATAAATGTGTTTCCTTTCCTCAAAAATATTTTTTTAGCCCAGAATTTTTTATTTTTGCAAGGGTAACAGGAGAAATTTGACCCCAAAAGTTGTTGTCCAGTTTCTCCTGAGTACGCTGATACCCCATATGTGGGGGTAAACCACTGTTTGGGCACATGCCGGGGCTCGGAAGGGAAGTAGTGACGTTTTGGAATGCAGACTTTGATGGAATGGTCTGCGGGCATCATGTTACGTTTGCAGAGCCCCTGATATGCCTAAACAGTAGAAACCCCCCACAAGTGACCCCATTTTGGAAACTAGACCCCCCAAGGAACTTATCTAGATGTGTGGTGAGCACGTTCAACCCCCAAGTGCTTCACAGAAGTTTACAATGCAGAGTCGTGAAAATAAAAAATCATTTTTCTTTCTTCAAGAAAGATGTTTTAGCAAGCAATTTTTTATTTTCACAAGGGTAACAGGAGAAATTGGGCCCCAATATTTGTTGCCCAGTTTGTTGTGAGTATGCTGGTACCCCATATGTGGGGGTAAACCACTGTTTGGGCGCACGTCGGGGCTTGGAAGGGAGGGAGCACCATTTGACTTTTTGAACGCAAGATTGGCTGGAATCAATAGTGGCGCCATGTTGCGTTTGGAGACCCCTGATGTGCCTAAACAGTGGAAACCCCTCAATTCTAACTCCAACACTAACCCCAACACACCCCTAATCCTAATCCCAACTGTAGCCATAACCCTAATCACAACCCTAACCCCAACACACCCCTAACCACAACCCTAACCGCAACACACCCGTAACCCTAATTCCAACCCTAATCCTAACCCTAACCCTAATCCCAACCCTAACCCTAACCCCAACCCTAACCACAACTGTAACCCCAACACACCCCTAACCCTATCCGTAACCCTAACCACAAGCCTAATCTTAACCCTATTTCCAACCCTAGCCCTAATTCCAACCCTAACTCTAATTCCAACCCTAACCCTAAGGCTATGTGCCCACGTTGCGGATTCGTGTGAGATTTTTCCGCACGATTTTTGAAAAATCTGCAGGTAAAAGGCACTGCGTTTTACCTGCGGATTTACAGCAGATTTCCAGTGTTTTTTTGTGCGGATTTCACCTGCGGATTCCTATTGAGGAACAGGTGTAAAACGCTGCGGAATCCGCACAAAGAATTGACATGCTGCGGAAAATACAACGCAGCGTTTCTGCACGGAATTTTCTGCACCATGGGCACAGCGGATTTGGTTTTCCATAGGTGTACATGGTACTGTAAACCTGATGGAAAACTGCTACGAATTCGCAGCGGCCAATCCGCTGTGGATCCGCGGCCAATCCGCTGCGTATCCGCAGCCAAATCCGCACTGTGCACATGCCCTACCCCTAACCCTACCCCTACCCCTAGTTCTAACCATAACCCTAGTGGAAAAAAATATATATATATTTTCTTTATTTTATTATTGTCCCTACCTATGGGGGTGATAAAGGGGGGGGGTTTATTTATTATTTTTTTTATTTTGATCGCTGTGATAGAACCTATCACAGCGATAAAAATGTACTTGTAACGAATCTGCCGGCCGGCAGATTCGGCGGGCGCACTGCGCATGCGCCCGCCATTTTGGAAGATGGTGGCGCCCATGGAGAAGACGGAAAGACACCGGGAGCCTCGGTAAGTATAAGGGGGTGGAGATCGGGGCACGGGGGGGGGCGTCGGAGCACGGGGGGTGGCATAGGAGCACGGGGGGAGCGGACAGGAGGACGGGGGAGCGGAGCACAAGACGGAGGGGAGCGGAGCACAGATCGGTGGCTTGGGGGGGCAATCGGTGGGGTGGGGGGGTCACATAAGTGTTTCCAGCCATGGCCGATGATATTGCAGCATCGGCCATGGCTGGATTGTAATATTTCACCAGTTTTTTAGGTGAAATATTACAAATCTCTCTGATTGGCTGTTTCACTTTCAACAGCCAATCAGAGCGATCGTAGCCATGGGGGGGTGAAGCCACCCCCCCCCTGGGCTGAAGTACCACTCCCCCTGTCCCTGCAGATCGGGTGAAATTGGAGTTAACCCTTTCACCCGATCTGCAGGGACGCGATCATTCCATGACGCCACATAGGCGTCATGGGTCGGATTGGCACCGACTTTCATGACGCCTACGTGGCGTCAAAGGTCGGGAAGGGGTTAACACTGTGGACCACTCCCTTCTGCTACAGATCCTCTCATCTCTTGGCATCACAGACTTGGCCCTATCCTGGATCTCATCATATCTGACAGACCGAACATTCAGTGTCTCCCTCCCCCACACCACCTCCCCACTTTCGCCCCTTGTCTGTCAGTGTTCCTCAAGGCTCTGTTCTAGGACCCCTTCTGTTCTCCATCTACACCTACGCCAGGGACAGCTCACAGAATCCCACGGTTTGCATTACCATCTCTACGCCGATGACACACAGATCTACCTATCCGGACCTGACCTTACCTCCTTACTTACCAAAATCCCACACTGTCTGCCTTCTTTTCTACTCGCTTTCTAAAAACAGAACATGGACAAAACAGAATTCATCATCTTTCCCCCTCCTCACTCTACCCCTCCACCTGACCTATCCATCAATGTTAACGGCTGCTCACTTTCCCCAGTCCCACACGCCAGGTGCCTCAGGGTGATCCTCGACTCTGCCTTCTCTTTCAAGCCACATACCCAAGCCTTTGCCTCCGCCTGCCGTTTCAAACTAAAAAATATTTCCCGGATCCGCGCATTTCTTGACCGCGACACCACAAAAACACTAGTGCATGCCCTTATCTCCCGCCTTGACTACTGCAACCTCCTACTCTCTGGCCTCCCCTCTAGCACTCTGGCACCACTCCAATCCATCCTACACTCTGCTGCCCGACTAGTCTACCCGTCTCCCTGCTATTCCCCAGCCTCTCCATTATGCCAAGCCCTTCACTGGCTTCCTATCGCCCAGAGACTCCAGTTCAAAACCCTTACAATGACATACAAACCCATCCACAACCTGTCTCCTCCATACATCTGTGACATCGTCTCCCGATACTTACCTACACGCAACCTCCGATACTCTCAAGATCTCCTTCTCATCTCTTCTTCCCACAACCGCATCCAAGACTTCTCCCGTGCTTCCCCCATACTCTGGAACTCTCTACCCCAACACATCAGACTCTCGCCTACTATAGAAACCTTTAAAAAGAACCTGAAGACTCACCTCTTCCGACAAGCCTACAGCCTGCACTGATCCTCAACCTACTCAACCGCCGCACAACCAGCTCTACCCTCTCCTAGTGTATCCTCACCAATCCCCTGCAGACTGAGCCCTCGCGGGCAGGGTCCTCCCTCCTTATGTACCTGTGTGCTTTGTTTTTTTCTCATGTTTAATATATTTGTCTATATTTGCCCCGTATTCACATGTAAAGTGCCATGGAATAAATGGCGCTATAAAAAGGATGATGATGATTGTGGATGATGGATGATGGATGATGATGATGAACTCTGTCTACACTTATCTTCTGATGTCTCTCAGTTCAAAGATCCCATCCCTCTCAATCAGCTCCTGCTGCTATATAATATGATGCTGGCAAATTTGACTAAATGAGCAATGTAAAAAGTTCCCTTAAATAATAATTGAAGCCATACATTGCCAATTTTTAGTAGATAAATTACAAGTTATATCCGGACAGCTGGTCTTCTCACTAATTCCTAAGACAACTGTTGCATTGGAAAGCCTCATCTGCACAAAGCCAATGCAGGTGAGGCTTTGTATCTGACAGCTGTCTACAGTGTCACCGAGCACCAATTTTAATGCTTTAGATTTGAGAGCTGGCAAACAAAAAAATTAAAAAATAAAGTAATCTTTTAAGAAGTTTTAAAGGTATCCTGTCATTCGATTCATGCTTCGTTAGATAGTCTAATAGAGAAAGACGGGGCGAAACCACTATGGATTGGCCTTGGACTTGCCAAGAGAGACACATAGGCCCATAACATGTGGGACAAGCAGCATTAACCAAATGAAAAGTTCCCTTTAAAAAGATTTTTTTATTCTTTTTAACACTGAGAAAGCATTTCATTAAATTCCATAAGGAGATGTACCTTTTATGGACAAGAACTATATGTCCACTGGGTGGACAAGTCAAATGTTATTAAAAAAAGTTACTATGTTCACAGCTTAATAAAGTTTCCCATTTAGCTGGAAATAATTCTATTCGACGGGAAACGGACTCAGATTTTCTTTTACACTCTCTTACCAATCACTTCATGATACTGGCGGATCACTGACTTGGGCTCTGGACCCAAAAACACATAAAAGTCCAAGATGCCTCCTATAGTTCTCCAGGTAAGGGCTGGGGTTGGCTGAAGAAGAACATCTAGGTAGAAACAGAAATATTAAATACTACTAATGTAAGGCAACTGCTTTACTTTTTAATCTTTTTACGAGTAAAGGGCAGACATCAGACCTCCACTTTTTGCATTACAGCAATTTCAGTTTTAAGAAAATTTCAAGGAACAGGCCGGTAAAGCCTAACAATAAGCTTTACTTAAAAGTTGAAGCCCTTGCTGCTCCTGTGCCACCTGCCCACTGGTCTCTCTTTATAGGACATGTCCCATCTACAATACATGACTAATCAGTGGCCTCAGCGGTCATAGCAAGGTACCGTAGATGGCATAACAGCAACAGCTCCTGGCTGCACAGGTCACATGTTACAGTCAAGATGTCACCATTGCTTCCCCACGGGTCTTACACAGGGAAGGGAATTTGTACTGGATCTTGTAATGCTTATTTTGTTATTTTAAAGTATTACCTACCTGTCCCCAATTTTTTTCCTAAAAATGGACAATATAGTATGTGCACACAGGGTTTTTTTCCCAGACAGAAAATAATGTACAGCAATAGCAAAACATTATTGCTGTGCACATGTTCTCTCTTGTCACTTTATACCACCTTAGAGTTCGAAAATCCTGAAGCGGTTAAAAGAAGAGGCGGCATCATATTCATTCTTCAGGCGGCTTCCACTAAGAAGCCATCTGCTCTTTATACATAACCGTGTATATAGAGAGAAAGCTGCAGGCAGGGGACCCTCTGCAAGAAGGACAGGAAAGCCGCAGGCCTTTTCCTGAACCAGCTTTGTACGGAGAAACTCAGCAGGTACACTGGCATCTTGAAGACGCAGTGTGCACAGCCTGCGGTTATTCTATGCGACCGGTGAATCTTCACAATTATCCGGTATTCTCCAGGCGGTTGGGCAGTCACTATGTAGGAGATTTGCATACTTGCATTCAAGTCACTAGTTTCACCCAACTTCTCTCAATAGAAGAAATCAGAGGCGCAGGAGTCTAGTCGGCATGTGACTTCAAGCATACAAATCTCATGCATGCAGTCAGCACCCATACGCCTGGAGGATAGAGGAATCGTAAGTGAGCAATTCAGCAGTCTGCAATCGCAAAGAAGGAAGGAAAGTCTGCAGTCAAAGACCAGACGAATCCATACTGAGTAAAGGTTAGATATAGGGTTATTTTACTTTGCATGTCTGCTATGTATAAAAGAATATTAGTAGCCTTGTAAAATTATAAATCAGCAATAGGGACTTGACTAATGGGGTTATCCAGGATTATTTTATTTTAAAATTATTCTATTTATAAAAAAAAAAAAAAAAAAAAAAGAAGAAGAAGAACTTGCTGCAACTATTCGAAGAACTGAATGTAATGTGACCACGGAATGTGGGAAGTGTGATATTAACCTCGGTCACAGCATCATGGCATATGAGGCCCCTCATATGCCATGCAGAGCATGTGACTCACTCATTATTTTAAGACCACAGTGCTAATTAAAAAAAAGGTAAAAGCACAACTTACCAGGTTCCTAGTCTCTGCACAAATTAAGCAGACTCCTACTTCAAATTTCAATTTTATTAGCAGAACAATTCTGTAACGTATCTACAAATCAGCCAGCACAATGTAAATCTTAAAAGGGAACTTGTCATGTCAGATAACAATATTAACCTGCAAACATAAGGTTAATGAGCAGGTTTACAGCTGAAGCTCAGTGCTAAGAACAATGACCACAATAGCGTGGAAACACATGAATGAATGTTGGAGGCGCCTGGTAGGAACAGACTAAATTACTTACCAGTAATGGAATTTTCCAGAGCCCATGACAGTACTACATGAGAGGGGATCCACCCATCAAGGATAAGATCCTACTGAATAAGAAGTGGGGAACCTCTCCCCCACATCAGTTGGGTTTCAGAGCATGAGAGGACCACCAAACAGTTATTTAAACATACCGTCACCATCCAACCATAATACCTTTTAAACTATACACCTACATTTTAAAATAGTGCACACCAAACCCAGTGATAGGGAGGGAAGTTATAAGAGTGCTGTCATAGGCTCTGGGAAATCCCATTACCGGTAAGTAATTTAGGCTTTTCCTTTACCCCATGACAGCACCACATGAGAGATTTACAGAGAAACTTAATCCACCTTAGGGAGGGACCACCGCTTGTAGAACTCTTTTCCCAAAATGAGAGATCAGCAGAGGATAGTGCAAGTCTATAGTGCTTGTAGAAGGGTGAAATGACCATGTTGAGGCCTTGCATATCTAGTCAATAGACACCTCCGCCCTTTCTGCCCAAAAAGTCGCAAAAGGCAGAATAGAATGAGCTCTTGGTTTCTTTGGGACTGATATGCTACTAGAGGAGAAGGCTTACCTAATGGCTTCCCTAATCCTTCTAGCTAGGGTACCCCTTAAGACTTTAAGGCCTTTCCTAGAGCCTTGGAAGGAAACAAAGAACTGGCTCTTACTCCATTGTTTTGTCACAGACATGTACAGTGGTTTGCAAAAGTATTCACCTCATTGGCATTTTTCTTGTTTTACCATCTCACAACCTGGAATTTCACTCTTTCTTTGATGGTCTGCATCAGTTCATGAAAAGAACTTAACTCCAACTGTGAACATTTCGTTTTCTTTTAATTGTGAAGCAAACCACAAATAGGACAAAATTATTTTAAAACATCAGTGTGCATAACTACTCCACCCCCTAAAATCAGTACTTTGTAGAGCCTCCTTTTGCGGCAATTACAGCTGCAAGTTGCGTTGGATAAGTCAATGAGCTTTCCACATCTTGCCACTGGGAATTTTGCCAATTCATCAAGCAAACATTGCTCCAGCAAGTTATACGGTTTCCTCTGGTGAACAGCAATCTTCAAGTCTGACCACAGAGTAACAATTGGATTAAAGTCTGGTCTGCCATTAGTCCACTCCAAAAAATTTACATATTTCCTCTTAAACCATTCGAGTTGCTTTACAGAATGCTTTGGGTCATTGTCTTGTTGGAAGGTGAACCTCTGTCCCAGTCTGAAATCACTGACAGATTTAAACAGGTTTTGCTCAAGATTATCCCTGTATTTCGCACCATCCATCTTCCCCTTGACTCCGACAATTTTCACAGTCCGTGCTGCCGAAAAAAATTCCCACAGCATGATGCTGCCTCCACCATGTTTCACTGTGGAGATGGTGTTCTTAGGGTGATGAGCTATGTTGGTTTGGCGCCAGACATAGCGATTACCTTGGTGGCCAAAAAGTTAAAGTTTTTGTCTCTTGACCATAGCACCTTCCGCCATACATTTGGGGAGTCTCCCACATGTCATTTAGCAAACTCAAAACAAGCCCTAAAATTTGTGTTTGTAAGTAAACGTTTTTCTCTGCCCACTCTTCCATAACAGGCACCTCTCTGGAGTGTACGGTTAATTGCGTTCGTATGGACAGATACTCCAGTCTCTGCTTGGGACCTCTGCAGCTCCTTCCAGGTTACCTTTGATCTTTGTGCGGATTCTCTGATTAATGCTCCTCTTGCCCAGGCTGAGAGTTTTGGTGGACAGCCCCCTCTTGCCAGGTTTTTTGTGGTACTATGCTCTTTCCATTTCGCGATGATGGATTTGATGGTGCTCTGGGGATCATCAGAGATTGGGATTTATTTATTTTTTATATAACCCAATCCTAACTTGTACTTCTCAACAACTTTGTCCCTGACTGGTTTGGAGATCTCCTTGGTCTTCATGGCGTTTGGTTAGTGACTGCCTCTTGATTAATTGTGTTGCAGCCTCTGTGGCCTTTCAGAAAAGCTGTGTATATACTGAGAGACCATGTGACACTTAGATTGTCCACAGGTGGTCTTTCTTTAACTAAGCACTTAAGGTAATTGATTGCACCAGAAACTTTTAGGGGTGTATACATATGCACATGACAATTTTTGGCACGAATCGGATTACAAAAAAACATTTAAACACAGGTTGTAATGTAACAAAAATCGGTAAAAAGCCAAAAAGGGTGGGACTATAGCAAGCCACTGTAAATGTATAAAGATCTAACATCCAGTGTGTTGAATTTTTCCTCCTTTGGATTCCAAGGATCAGCACAAAATGAGGGAAGTACAATCCCCTGGCACCTATGAAATTTCATGGCTACTTTCGGAAGGTAGGCCGGACCTGGTCTTAAGACAAAACCTATCTTCAAGCATTTGTGTAAATGTGGGATTAACTTTCAAGACCTGGATGTCACTGACCCCAACACCGGCCAAAGTCAATGCCACAAGAATTAGTCTTTAAAAGTAAGATTTTTACAGATGACAAATTTAATAGTTCAAAGGTGGATTTAGTTATTGCCTCCAGCACCAGGTTCACATGCCAAGAAGGAATTTCCAGACCAGGGATTAGCTTAGACCCATCACAAGCTTTAATGAACACTAGTTACCCATCTATTTCCTGCCAAGTCACAGTCATACAATACTCCCAGGGCAGCAATCTGGACTTTAAGAGTGCTAGTGGTTAGCCTCAACTCTAATCTTTGCTGGAGAAACTCCAGGATAGACCTAATTGGAATTTGCTCACACAGAAAGGAATTTATTCCAGGTCCTTCAATAGAAATTTCTATCTTTATCGGTTTCATACTCTAAAGTAAAATTGATGCTAAACTTTGAGAAAAACCTCTCTGGATTAACAGTAACCTTTTAAATTTCAGGCTGTTAAATGAAGGTCCACTATACTTGTGGATGACTGACAGGACCTTTGGTGAGTAGGCCAGGATCTCTGGCAAGATCTTTGGATCGGAGATTGATGTCATGAAATAGGAAGAGTTTCTTAATACTTCAGTTATACATACAGGGCTCTCAGCTGCAGTTTCCTCTGCCTGCATGTGCCTGTGTGCCACCTGCTATATAGCTGTAATGTGAGACCAGCATGCCAGCAAGGTTCACTGAGGAGTTTTATGGCTTTTAGCTGGGAAAGCCAGTGTTTTGTCTGAAACCATGTGCTCCTTTGTGTATCAGATAGTTACTCAAGAAGGAATAATTCCACCCCAAGTAGTGACAGTTAGTAGTGAAAGTTATATATTTGGTATGTGCAACAATAGGGCTCCTAACTGGTGGGTTTCGGGAGCCCAGCGCATAGCAGAAAGTAGAAACTCATTAATACGTAACTGGGTCACCCAGCTACCCTATGTCTATACTTAAACGAATCCCTAGGTCACACAGCATAACGACCTGGGTGTCGTCTTTCTACGAGGTTCATACGCCGAGATATGCCGGATGATGGTTTTTCATACACAAGAAAGAGGAGTGCATTTCATAACTCAGCCCACTCAGTGATGTCATGACCAGAGGGCATATCTTAACCCTGCTGAATTACGAGTGCGTCTTTTGCCGGGGGATTCAGCTACGACAGGCTGTGCATTCTGATCTGAAGATAAGTGGGGAAGGTCCCCTCCCCCAGCCACCACAAGGTGTACCATTGAATTATATGAACGAACCGTAAGTGGATTTTCATTGTTAATCCCTTTTTATTTGTAATTGTACTGTACATACGATACTGGTCTACTTTTATAATATCCTTTTACCCTCTTGTAAACACTGCCTACCTTTTTGGAGTAAAATATATAAATTTACTAGCTTTGTTTCTTCTTGCTCTATAACGTACTGTCATGTCCTCTGAAGTGAATTACGGTACTGATTTGAGTCGGCTTCGGACCAGTTATTAATTAAAAAATCAAAGGTGGTGGCAGCAGATTTGTCCTGTGTGTTTGGGAGACCTTGTAGCAACGGATGCTTTGATCATTATTGTTCCCGCCTGAGTGGGAGTAGTTATATCGCCCTTGCTGCAGTGTGCCCATTAGCCAGTACAAAGTAAGGCAGCCTTTAAGGCGATTAATTATCCTAGGTGCAGTACCCTGTCTGACCTGAGGGTAAGGGGGCGCCAGAGAGCTGCAAGTTCCAAACCAGAACTGGGAAGTGGGATATAGATAAATCCCCTTCAGAAAGAACCAGGGGCAACCAAACAACCCCGGTTCATGACATTAGTGTGAGTGGTGGGGATGATAAAGATATCCTCCCTGGGATCCGTTACAATTGACATGAGCTTCATTCAGGAAAAAATATCTTTTGGACCAGAATTGGGCTATCAGGATTATTATCTACAGATATTCCCTGATCTTCCTTAGTACTTCTGGGATCATCAATACTGGAGGAAAGGCATAGGCTAGATCGAAGTTCCATGTTATCATGGAGGTTTTTCTCTTAGATGTAGCAAACAGAATTTTTTTACCTTCCTATTTTGCGTGTTTGCAAATAGGTCTATGCTTTGACCTACTATTTGCTGAAAAATTAGATTCAGTGACCTTTCCCCTTGTCGCAGTTGATTTGGACTTAAAAAGGAAAGAAAACAAGAGAGCAGACTTCCTATGTTCAATGCTTTTAAAAGACAAGAAGCTGTTCAGCTCTCTGGAAACATTTTCTCTGTTGCCATCATCAGGGAGCTGGATCTTTTTTTTCCCCGATGGTTGATGTAAGCTACTGTTGTCAGATAGTATACAAACATGATGGCTTTGGAGAATTGCAAGAAATTTTTTCAATGCATAATTTACTGGCAGTTCTTTTATGTTGAATGAACTCTTCTCCTCGTGTTCTAATCAAACACTGGACTACGAAATCTCTCAGATGCGCTTCTCATCCATTTGCGTTTGGGTATGTAGTTATGACATCGATAATTTAATATGCCCATGAAACCCCTACTGACAGATTCTCGATGGTTAGCCACCATAAGAGTATTGGTGGTCACCAAAGAGACTTATTTTCCTTCCAAACAGCCTCTGAGCTGGCTTTGGCTTATCAGGATCTCTTGCTGCAATTGTTTGGTATGCACTTGGGCCCATAGCACTGCTGGGATACATGAAGTCAAGGTCCCCAATGACGTCAACTTCCAGAGTGTGATGGCAGGATTGCTTAGTGACGCAGATACCAAGACAGCCACTTTGCACATTTTCTTTTCTAGCAGCAAACAAGTCTGACTCCCTGAATCCAAGATGCAGTAGTGTTCAAAAACATGACTTTACCACAAAATCTTTATACTAGTTTTTATTTCCATGCATTGGGAACATTGCACACTGTTTTCTAATTCAAAACATGGAGACACGTATATAATTTTTAACTACATTACTTAAAAATAAAAAGTGAACATTGGGCTGTTCTAAAAAATAGCAGTGTCTGCATTTGTCTTTACAAACTCACAATATGTACTTTTGTGGATTTAGCATTCCTATGAATCACTAACCTAATATTTAGTAGTATACCCACAGTTTTTCTCCTTCGCCTCATTGGGGGACACAGACCGTGGGTGTATGCTGCTGCCACCAGGAGGCTGACACTAAGTATTACAAAGAAAGTGATCTCCTCCCCTGCAGTATACACCCTCCTGCTGGCTCCCAGCTAACCAGTTCTTGCTTAGTGTCTGTAGGAGGCACACGGGTCTGTTTCAGACCCCAACGTTTTTATTTTATTTTTTACTTTTCTGTAAATTTTTATTTTTTAATTAACGGAGTGAAGGGGGCGACGGATCCTTTCAAGGTTTCGATCTCCCCCGAACCATCAACAGGCGAGCACGGCGAGTATACCTCCCCCGTACCTCTCCTGCGACGTGGGAAGCCATGCCTGAGCTCAGTTCAGGGGCGACGGTTCCTTTCATGGTCCCGATCTCCCCACACCAGCAGCAGGCGACCACATGGAGTGTCGCCTCCATGTATCCTCTCCTGGAGCCAGGCCTAATGCCGGACAACTGGCCCTGTCCACCAGGTTTTACCCTCGGCTGTACAGAGGCCCCTCTCTATGGCGTCCGAGCAGCCCCCACTGTCCCACCACTGTGAAAGCGGATGGCACAAGGAGGCGGACGGTTCCTCTCCACCTCCCTAACAAACGGATGATGGATTGAGGTTTATCCCTGCACCGTCCACGCTGCACAGAATAGCGCTGAAACCCACATCCGCGGCGGCTCCATGCCGGGACGCGCACCGATGGTGAGTGGATCCATCTTCACAGGGATATCCACATGCTGACAGGCAGCCTCAGCCACTTTCCTGTGGCCCACCTCTCTGAGGTAACGCTCTGGCCGGCTGCAAAAATTTAGCCCCTGGCTTCGGCCGATGTGTAGGCCGCATCCCGGAAGTCTCGCCTGAAACGCCCCGCTGGCGTCGCCCGCCTGCTACAGAAATTTAGGCCCCGGCTTGGGCCTATTCAACATCGTGTCCGTGGCTCCGCCCCCTGAGATGGCGCTTCTCGCTCTCTGCGAGATTTTATCAACTCTGCAACTCACGGTGGCCATCTTGGTCCACCCGGCCGGCTCACACTGGGGCAACGATTTTTAGCATTAAAGGGGCACATCCACTCTACATCACAATGACCAGTATTCCCTGGTCTTAAAGGCGTATGACAAGTATTCCTTGGTCTCAAAGGCACATGCCCAGTATTCTCTGTTCTTAAAGGCGCATGCCCAGTATTGTCTGGTCTTAAAGGCGCATGTCCAGTATTGTCTGGTCTTAAAGGCGCATGTCCAGTATTGTCTGGTCTTAAAGGCGCATGTCCAGTATTGTCTGGTCTTAAAGGCGCATGTCCAGTATTGTCTGGTCTTAAAGGCGCATGTCCAGTATTGTCTGGTCTTAAAGGCGCATGTCCAGTATTGTCTGGTCTTAAAGGCGCATGTCCAGTATTGTCTGGTCTTAAAGGCGCATGTCCAGTATTCTCTGTTCTTAAAGGCGCATGTCCAGTATTGTCTGTTCTTAAAGGCGCATGTCCAGTATTCCCTGTTCTTAAAGGCGCATGTCCAGTATTCCCTGTTCTTAAAGGCGCATGTCCAGTATTCCCTGGTCTTAAAGGCGAATGACCAGTGTTCCCTGATCTTAAAAGCTCATGACCAGTATTCCCTGGTCTTAAAGGCGCATGACCAGTATTCCCTGGTCTTAAAGGCGCATGACCAGTATTCCCTGGTCTTAAAGGCGCATGACCAGTATTCCCTGGTCTTAAAGGCGCATGACCAGTATTCCCTGGTCTTAAAGGCGCATGACCAGTATTCCCTGGTCTTAAAAGGCGCATGACCAGTATTCCCTGGTCTTAAAGGCGCATGACCAGTATTCCCTGGTCTTAAAGGCGAAGACCAGTATTCCCTGGTCTTAAGGGCGCATGATCAATCCGAGGAGCCCTCCGCCGCCAACCCCAGCTTATCCTCTAGTTCCCCTCAGTGGACTTCGTCACTGACCGCAATCCATGGTTCTCGGACCAAGAGATTAAATCCCCTCGGGTACCCTCTGTGGCCCGGAGTGCTTGCAGGACTGATATACATGGTCCCTATCCTACATGGGAGCCGTCGGCTAGCAGGGGCCGCAAGTATTCTAGAAACGTACAGGCGTCTTGAAACATACAGGCATCTAGAAAACGGAAGTTTTCGTTTCCTGCTCCCTCACCAATGATTTGATAACAACAAGGCTCTGATTATATGATTGGATATTGCCTGAACTTGCCAGAGCTTCAGAGACGAGTAACCAATCTCGGTACATTGACGAAGACTCTGGTTCTGCTCTAGACTACGCAGTGTCCCTCATAAGGAGTTCACTGGACAGAAGCCTCTACGTGGGATGCCATGCCTGGCCTGATTTTTAAGGGCGACGGGTCCTTTTAAAGGGCCCCGATCTCCCCACACCATCAACAGACGAGCACATGGAATGTCGCCTCCATGTTTCCTCTTCTGCATCCAGGCCTAACGCCAGACAACCTGTCCTGTCCTCCGGAAACCTGAACTCTGTGGATATACAGAGGCACCCTTTTTTGGCGTACGAGCACCCCCCTCTGCATCACCACTATTTAGCGGATGATGCAAGAAGGCGGACAATTCCTCTCCACTTCCCTGTTAAGAGGATGATGGATCAAGGGTTCCTAAGTTTTATTTCTGCACTGTCAAAAGAGAGCGGCGATGGCAAGAGACTATGACCTGCTGGATGCAGCCGCACATTCCGCCATGGGGTAGATTAACCGGGTAGAATCTCCTGTGGTATACCTACCAGTATCCCTACCTGATAGGTCATCAATTAAAAATACCACGGACTGTCAGATAGCAAACCTGGTTCGTCCCGTCTTGCGCCTTCGGGTTCAGCTCTCGATCTTCCCTAGCCGCCGCATGGATTGCTAGAGCAATGGTCTCCTGGCTGGAGACCTTATCTACCTTGATTCACACCAGTAACAACTGGCCAATCAAATCTTTTGAGCGGGAGACTGACAAAGGATTGTTTAAGGATTGTCCAGCACAATCTAGACTGACCCTGGACCTCAAACTTCTAACAACCTTTGACATGGTCCTCCTTCTTCGGATGGAGTTCCTCAGCTCAGTCCTTACTTCAACAGAACAAGGTGCAGTTTTTTTTTTGTTTTGTTTTTTTTGTTTTTTTTTTCGGCATCCATCGACACTCGGGATGCTTACCCTCTTTAAAAAATTCCTTCGCCTTTCCATCCGTGAACAGCATTTTCAAGTCACAACCTTGTCCTTCGGCCTTGCTTCCGCACCCAGAGTGTTCGCACAGGTCATGGCGGATGTCATGTTTTCTCTTGCACCCTAGAGGCGTGCTCATCCTGCCCTGTTTGGTCGACTGTCTAGCCGCCCTTCCAGGACTACGCTGAGTCATCTATATCTCTTGCGATACCCTCTCACCTGGACTGGCAGCTACACTTAAACAAATTCTCCTCATTTCCAGCCCAGCAGATATCCTTTTAGAGGATAATCCTGCACACTTCTAGAAGGCTGGTAATTCTTCCTCGAGACAAGGTCATGGCCCTTCAACAGGGATCTCGCGCAAGGAGAGTTCTGAGGGCTTGATTACTCTCCCCCTCATTTCATTCGATTTGCTAGGAGAGTTCTGAGGAAAAATGGTGACGACAATGGAAGCGGTTTCCTTCGCTCCGCTCTTTTTCAGCAAGTCAAAAAGACTTTCAGGCGATAGTCTCTGAGCTCCTTCTTCATCCAGGGCCTTTCTCCTGGTTCAATGGTTATTAGTAACTACCAATGCCAGTCTTCCTCTCCCTATCATTGCTCTGGAGATCCGAACGGTAGTCCTACAGCAGGTCCACTGCCTTCTGGCGGGTCACCCTATCCAAATTCAATTGGATAATGCCACGGCAGTGCCATACGTCAATCATCTAGCAGGTACCCATGGCCAGGCGCCATGACCGAGATACCTCACATTCTATGATGGGCCGAGATCTATCATTCAGTGATCTCGGCAGTATATATCCCAGGAGTAGAACTCTGGACGGCAAACAAATTCAGCCATCAGGGTTCCGCCTCAAGTCAGTGGGAACTTCCCCCCGAGGTCTTCCATCAGATCTGCCTTCACTGGAGCTCTCCACTTTTAGGTCGGATGACGTCCAGACCGAATGCCAATGTACTCGTGTTCGTGGTTCGGCCTCGAGATCCAAGAGCCATCGCACTCCTTGCTCTGGTTCTGCCGTGGTACCAGTTTCCATAACTCTCCTTCCACTACTTCTGAAAGCCTTTCGGAAGCAGAAAGGGGCCCCAGCGATCCTCCGAGATTCGCATTGACTACGTCAGTTTTTTTTTTTGTTTGCGGAGCTAGTATCATCCCGCCTTATCACAGCAAAACTGCAAATAGGGACTTTCTCACAGGAAGTTTTCACACGTAGTTCTTCCCTATCGCATACCGTTAGGTCATTGGGACCTTAATGATCCTAGGAGTCTTACAGTAGACTTCTTTTCATCCGAGCAGACTTTACTATCAGGGAAAGTCGCCCTTTTTTCTCTGCGATATCCTCACTATGACGAGTCTTTGGAGCTAGCTGTTCTGCTCTTTCAGGTTTTTTTCCCTTATTACCTTCAAGGCAAGGTTGTCCTCAGGCCATCCCCTTCACTTCTTACCAAGGTGGTAATGTATTACCACTGTTATGAGGGCATAGATCTTCCCTCATCTCTTTCGGCACCAGTCCACAAAATGGAACGAGTTCCCCATATTCTGGACGAAGTGAGTGCTCTGAGTAGGTACGTCTCGAGGACGGCATCCTTCCGACGGTTGGACTCTTTATTTGGGCTTCCTGACGGTAGAGGAAGGCTTCCTGATGTTTTCAGGAAGGGTTTAGCCATTTCATCGGCCATGCTAACATGGTGAATCCGTTTCACCATCCAGGAGTCCTTCCATGCTAGATGTCAGCCTATCTCCCTGTCTGTCGAGGGTTCTAGGCACCAGGCGTCGGCAAGGCACGCCTGCAAGCTTGCGGATTCGTCCAGTCCGCATGCCTTGTTGAATCACTATAATTCCCACACTTCCACAGATGTGAGTCTGGGCAGGCGGACTCTGAAGGCCGCAGTGGCGCACTTGTAAGTAGCGGTTACACGGCCTGATCTGATGTTGTCCCCACCCAGGGACTGCTTTGGGACGTCCCATGGTCTGTGTCCCCCAATGAGGCGAAGGAGAAATAGGGATTTTTGTGTACTCACCGTAAAATCCTTTTCTCCGAGCCATTCATTGGGGGACACAGCTCCCTCCCTATTATTAGTTGTACTTGTTTTTATCATTTGATATGTTATACTCTCATATATAATGTGACATGCTATACGCTTATATGTTGTTATTGATCTCCTACTGCTTTTGCACCGAACTGGTTGGCTGGGAGCCAGCAGGAGGGTGTATACTGCAGGGGAGGAGCTAACTTTCTTTGTATTACTTAGTGTCAGCCTCCTGGTGGCAGCAGCATACACCCATGGTCTGTGTCCCCCAATGAATGGCTCGGAGAAAAGGATTTTACGGTGAGTACACAAAAATCCCTATTTTTTAGAACGGCTTCACATCCTATGAGGAGGAACCCCAAACATTAATCCTCTATTCTTTCCTCCCTTTTCTTTTGATCCCTGGGATGTTTTCTCCAAGCATACCTTTTTCTCTGAAAGGACCCATTATACTGAGGGAGGGTCAAACTGCGGAACCCCTTCTTCCTATCATCAGCCTTGTGCAGGATGCCGGCCAGAATCAGACCAAAGAGAGACGCTCCATCACAAGGAATGGAACATACTTTAGCTTGGTCTTAAACTGGACATCGCCAGGCCAACATTTGAGCCACCGTGCCCTACGAGATAGAGAGGCCTGCTGACCTGGCCGCCAACCTTAGAGTCTTGCAAGTCTGCTGCTCCCTGCAAAAAAGGTAGATTGGCCAGGATCTTTACCCTCTGCACTTAATCCTCTATTTGCCCCTCCAGATCATCATGGATCTGGTTGTACAGGTTGCCGATATAGCAAGTTTCAGGGCTCCAGCGGAGGTATGCCTTAGGTTACCATCAGCCTTCCTATCCAGAGGATCTTACTAGATTCCCATGTCTTCAAAAGGCAACATTGATTTCCTGGATGATTTTTCCACTGCTACAATCTTCGGAATTTTATCCCACCGAGATGTCTCCTCCTCATCAATGGGGTTCCATCTCTTTGAAAATGAGGGCAGTGAACCATTCTTTTCCTATTTTTTCCCCAATCCTTTTTAATGAGGGTTTGAATATTCTTACTGTATGTACACTTCTGCTCTAATCATCCAAACATATCTTGCACTGATTTGGGTTTTTTAGCATCTATGATGCCCATAGTGACACTTACAGCCTTAACCAATCCATCCGTGTCTTCTACAGGGAAGCACGGACTACCACCTGCTCTGTCATCAGAGGATGAAGAGGAAGAAGTAGCAGATACACATTCACTTTCCGATCTTACAGATTTGTTTGAATCAGTTGATAGGAAAAGGAACAAAAGATCCAGAATCCTTAACTTCTCCCTTAATGACTGACTTCAAATCCATGGAAACATTTTGGGATTCCTCACATGTAGTTTTCTGGTTACATACTGAGCAGAGTCTTTTCTGCCATGAGCTCGGTAACTTATCCCTAACAAAGCGCACACCTTATTTTTAAGTTTTGCACTGCATTTCTTAGGCATTTTCTAGTAATTAAATAAGAAAAAAAGGCCTAATTACCATAGTGAACATTCACAAAGATCACCGACCACTGAGAAAATGTACCGGATTCGGAATGTGGATTAATCTCACGATTGTTCTCCCCTAGAGGAAGAGGATCCATGATCCACTCTGCTTCTCTGACTGGCCTTTAATATCCAGTGCGAACATGCTCCTATGTTGCATGCATACCAACTTATACTCCAGTTCATTTCTTTCCAGTTTAGTGTCAGGTTTCTGTAGTTAGTGCAGGTAAGTTTGTGGCCTCCCTTCCTTTGAGCTGGATATTACATTTATATAGCTTCCCATTTGCCGTGAGTCCATGTTCGGGACCCGGCCCTGCTCAGCCCTCATTCACGCTGATGTAACTATTACGCATTGTAAATTTTTAATACTAGAACATTAGGACCATCCCGATTTGGGTACACTTTGACGATGGTGGGATGGCTTTTGCGTTTTTTGGGGGTTTTTTTTAATCAAAAACTGTGTTTACAAAGTACTCTGTTATTTAAATGTACTTTTGCTTTTACTTAATAACTTACAGCAGGGTATATGTTAATTTTATCTCTGTCTTAGGTTTTGTCTGGCTGGCGTTACGGTCGCTTCTTCTGACACTCATGCAACTGAAATGCCACTGTTGCACCTCCAAGACTATAAGAGGGGAAAGAGCTGGAGAAAACTCACTCTTTGGTGGTTAGACCACATATTTAGATGAGGGACCGGTCACAGCACTTTTGCTTCTTCAGTACCCCCCAGAAGTGGAACTACCACTTCCAGGTCAAAAGTCACTGGTGCGCTCGTCATCAGGGCACGCCACTCCCAGCAAGCCCTACGCATGTGCAGACCCAGAACGATGCGGCAAACATATAGAAAGTCTCCCCAGCTCGTGTATGCATGAGACCAACCCTACAGGCAAGGAGCCGTTCTTCAAAGTAACTGGGCTGGGCTTGGGCAAGCTCCTTTTGTTACTTTTCTGCACATGATCATGATCTTCAGATACAGGTTCCCTCAATGACAAAAAAAACAACTAATGTGGGAGAGAGGTTCGGCCCTTTTTATTCAGTACGTTCCTGTCCTTGTTGGGAGGACCACCTCTCTCGTGCAGTGCAGTCATTGCAGAAAGGAAAAAAAAAAGTAAATTTTTTTCCCAGGTGCCAGCCTTTCAGCACTGCGGCTGGGCACTTCATAACATTATTATCTGCAGTTTAATAGTTACCTTACATGATAGGTTCCCTTTAATTAACAGTATATTGGCACATTCAACAAATTTTGGGGACATTGTACAATGGACAAGATTGCCAGTGGTTACTTATACATCTTACAAGAACACGAAAAGCATTAAAGTAAAATACTTACCCATAGCATTGCTGTTTAACAAAAACACCCCATGAGCGGAACCATCTTTTTCCAAAGCCAAGTAGAATGGATGGGACCCATACAAATTAGCCTCTTTCTATTAAAAATTAAAAAAAAAATTACACTTGAACAGATACAAAAAAAATCTGCCTCAGCTCTAGAATTCTTGAATTTTAAACTGCCAACAATTCAGCAAAATGGTTTCAATGATATTGCTTGTGCTTTCTTGTAAGGCTATGTGCACAAAATCAGGAAAATATGCAGAATTTTCCTGAGCAAATCCGGACTAATTTCGCAGGAAATCCGCTAGCGTTTTTTATTTTTGCTTTTTTATCAGGGGTTTTTTTGCAGATTTTTGGCGGATTTTTCCGGAGGTTCCCAATGCAATAATATAGCGGCAAATCTGCGAAATTAATGAACATGCTGCGTTTTTTTCGTGGGAAAAAACGCAGCATGGGCACAAATGTTGCGGAATGCATTAAATTGATGGGATGCTTAATGTAAGTATTTTTGCAGCGAAAAAAAAAAAAGCCGAAAAAACGCGAAAAATCTGGAACGTGTGCACATGGCCTAAAGGGGTGTTTTGGGTAAAATTACTATTCAAACCAAGTTTAAGTGCTCAGTGCCCCCTGCCAATGAAGCACCAAGGGACCGCTTTGTTTGAACAGTCATTTTGTGCCGACAAACTACCTTTAAAATGAAACCATTGCCACATTTCACAAAAAAAAAAAAATGCATAAAACAGATCTCTTGTACTTTAAAAGAAAAAAAGAATGTTATTAACAGGATTGTATAATTCTAACATTAAAATGAGCTGGATTCATTAAAAATGCTCATTTTAATATTAGACAGTAACATTTTCAAAATTGATAATACCACCATTCTGACATGGCTTTTCAAAGCATTAACCCCTTAATGACCTAGCCAATTTTGACCTTAATGACCAAGTCTAATTTTACAATTCTGACCACTGTCACTTTATGAGGTTATAACTCTGGAACGCTTTAACGTATCGCAGTGATTGTGAGACTTTTCGTGACATATTGTACTTCTTGACAGCGGTAAAATGCATTCTATATGACTTGTGCTTATTTGTGAAGAAACATTTTTGCGAAAATTTAGAAAATGTAACAATTTTCAAACTGTCAAACTAGCCCCATACCCCAATACTAACTCTAACCCCAACTGCAAAGAATGGAAAAAATAAAGAAAAAAATATTTCACAATTTTTAACTAAGGGGGTGACAAAGATATTTGATTTACTATTTATTTTTTTTATTGTGATCACTATGATAGGGACTATCACAGTGATCAAAAGGAACCAATAGAAAAAAAGTTTTCTATTGTTGCCGGGTACTGGCCAGCAGTTCTCGAAAGGCGCACTACACATGCGTCCTCCCTTTTTTTTTCCCCACAAAGATGCCAGGTCAGGGATGGAGCAGGAGTGCCTGGACAATGGCAGAGGTACCGGGAGGTCTCGGGGGGCATCATTTCTCTCTCCTTCGACATGTATATCATGTCGGAAGAGAGAGAGAAACAATTGAAACAGCAGGCACACTTTTTGGTGATCACCATTATTTCCTGATCGGGCACAGGAAAATCTGGCCCTGATAATGTTCTCCGGGGTCTCAACTACCTCCGGTAGCCGCGACCCCAGAGATTTTCCGACTCTGGGGGGGCGCTCGAGCCTTATTCTCGAACGTCGTTTTAAAACGGAGATGAGCAAATAAGTACCCTTTTCATGTCAATGTCAATCTGGCGAGTGTCATGCCTGAAATGCTAGGCTTAGCATCCCAGACGTGCAAAACAGTTCTGACTCAATGGATAGGCGGTGTTGCCACACCCAGTCCTGCTCTGGCTCCTCCCCAGCTCCGCCAATTTCAGTGCAGCTGATTCACAATGGCTTAAAGGCCAAAAGTCACAACATTTTCCCTCAACTCTGCGTTACACAAGAATAAGGTGTTTTACCTGGCAGAACAGCTTTGAAGAATCTGTCCTATAATATGCCAACCTACCCGTGCCCTCTGTTCTGCTAACAACCTAAGATGAACATCCTCAATAATCATCCACCAATTCTTTGGAAAGCACTAACCATCACAATTTGACTAATTCCCAATACCCCCAGTTTTAGGCATGGCCTAAAAATGCTTTTTTTTTTTTTTTGACTGGCCCATGGCCTCAACATATTTATCCAACTATCCCTGTATTGCTCATACAAAATATTCTTCAAAGCAGGACCCTCGTATCATCTGTTCATACACCCTATATGTATTATATTGATGGCTGGACTGTACAATACAAGCAAGTGTTACCATCCACCTTTCGTGTCTCCCCTATTTCCTCATAGATTGTAAGCTTGCCAGGACCAGGGCCCTCAATCCTCTTGGTAGCTGTTTATGTGATTATTGTTATTCTGTTTTTTAATTGTCTGTACTAGTCCCCTCTAAAATGTAAAGTGCTACAGTATATGTTGATGTTCTAGAAATAAAAAATTCTTATTCATAGGGTGGGGGATTGTAGTCAGAAATACCACCCCAATTCTTAATGTATATAATGTTCCTGTCACAATTAACAGCAGCACCCAAGAGGATAAAATTGTAGTAATAGCAGCAGTTACTCATGGTTGCTGGCTGTATAACACAGCAGGCACCTGAAGCTTTATGGAGCGGGCTCAGCTCCTGAGCAAGTGCACACATCTGTCGTAACTGATGTCGACAATGGGTTAATAATGCACTCACTTTATATTGGTAAATACTTCCTTACCTCTGGAGCAATATCTCTATTCCAAAAAGTTAGCCGGGACCAATCAGTGTTTAGGTTAATGGAAGTGAGATGCTCTCCCAGACCATATACATATTGAGAGGGAAGAGATGTGGAAATCTGTAGGAACTGATCTGCAAACAGAAGTGGAGCCAAGGCAGTATTCACCCTGGAAAGACAAAAAAAAACCCTGAATTTATAAAGAAACCACCAGCTCTCCTGCCCCTTGCTTTAGAAAGTGATTACATGTCCCGTAATATACATCGTGCGTTCTGACGATAGGCCCCCAAGAATCTTAGGAATAATTTGACAGCTTGGTGTCACCAGTTGGGGAAGGGGAATGGGATGTCCCTACAGTGCTGATTGGATCAGATAATCGTACTCAACCTCAACAGGTAACTCCCAGATGTCAATGTATTGATAAAATTCTTAAGAGAAATGGTAACATCCAATTTATTCATACATTTCCAGGAGAAACAGGAAAACTGAGCAACACAAAACTATAAAAAAATTGTTATTTCATGTGGAATAGTGAGAAACAACAGAAATAGAATACCAACAATGATTAAATACAGAGCATAATATATAGCCCCCTGATCCATCAGCAGATTTCTGTGCTTTCCCGTTTCTTTCTTCATACAGAGTCAGATAGAACGGGACATGCTAATTTTTAACTATGACAAGTTTAGAATAAAAAATATATTTTACAAACAAGAACAGTGCACTGGGAGCTTCATAAAACTGGTTTCTATGGTCAAGAGGTTGCACAGAAACCCAAGACTGATATGCAAAACACCAGACGTGGGCTATAGTGGTATAAATTATACCACCACCAGACAGTGGAACCATTCTCAGAGGATGATGCTTCTAATGCCAGTAGAATTAATGCATTTTACCTACTGTGGAATATGATGGAGCAAGGATAATTGTATAGGTTTTGTTTAAGGGTTTGGGCTGAAGATCTCACATACATAGACTGCTGTTGGACGAAAAATGCTTCAGACGATCATTGGGGCAAAAGCCAAAAGCTCCTGTGTTCCATAAGAGAAAGCCTCCAACAGACATCATTGGTGGTGACCTATCTCCTAGAGAACAAAGCAATTGGCAGCGCGAAATCGGTCATGCTCGCTCAATATCTCCACCAACCATCAGTCTGCCGGCATCCCCATATACATTGGAGTTTTGAACAAACCCATTGATATCGGTGTGTGGTTGCCATTAGTCTAACCTTTATGGGGGGGGGGGGGGGGGGGAGGGGGAATTGACCCTCTTATTTACAATAAATGGTAATATTACAACATACAATCCATTATCTAAAATTTTATGCTTCCGACTTTACGACAAAAGTATGGTAACGCCTTCGGCAATTTCAGCACACCCGTGTACCTATATAAAGTGAGGTCCATAAAGACATCTTTCGTAAAGTTTAATTTCAGGGAACTCCAGTGGTCTGCCAAGAGCGCTGGCCTCAAGCCTTTGGACACATTTGGGATTAAATGGAATGCCTATTGTAAGTTATTGACTTGTAAAAAGCCTTCCTGCAACAGCAGAGGCAGTTAAAGCTGAAATGAGGGCCCAATTTCTTATCAACACTCATGGTACTGCCATTTCACAATCTATTTTCAGTTAGTGTAGTCCGCTTCTCAACTGGCTGGTAATGGAGGAGATGCCAGCATCATTGAAGACCAGTGCAAGTGTAGCACTGATGTGGATGTGACACCATAGTGATGTGCCATAATGATGATAGAAGGAACATCATGGGGCTGTGTATTTAAGTTCTATACGTGGAGTCAAGTTGAACGCCAGTTGGCCTGTGAGATTTTCTAGACCGAGTCCTGTTCAGAGACGTGTCAGTGAACTGAAGATCAGCATTGGTAAGCGGTGAGGCAAGAGCAACCCGTCCATTGCAAAAGGCTCAACTGAAGGCCAAATTTTGTGACAAGATCTGCAGACAAGCAGCACAATGGGGCACTTGGCAGACTTTTAAGAAAGCCAAATGGAGCCTAAAGATTCACTAAGAAAGGACTACAAGCTGTATGTACCAGCGGGAGCCTTAAAGTGAATAACTTACTAAATGCTCCGGTACAAACTGTATAACCAGCAAGGAGAGATAGAGTAATAGAAAATTTATTTAAAAAAAAACTTATTTGTATCATTAAAATAAACCTAGAGTAGGAGGACAAAAATATCATGCTGAACAAACATATGTACAATATAAAGTGCAAGTGCTCCCAAATACCAGTGCTCATAAATATAAATGGTTCAATCTTACCCATGTATTCTGATGAGACATATCCCTACAAGGTATACAAAAGTGAGGATAAATGAGGATATGCCACCCTGTTGTGATCCATGCAAGACTCCTGCCCAAGTGTGGCACTGCATAGCATAAACCCAAAAGTAACCCGCAATACTTGTTTCCTCCACAGTGTTGAGGATTCTTCAAGGGAGTATGTGTGTTGGCAGTGAGGATAGGGAGGGTTCTGCAATGGCAGAAGATCCAAGAACAGATTTGCAGGATGTTGCATAACATTGTATACGACATGTGGTCATGTTGAGTGTGCTGAGGCCTGTATGGTCAGGTTGGTTTAGTTTTGAACGGCAGGACACTTTACAGTGTGTGATAGGATGAGGAGCTGGTGGGGGAAGGAGTCCTACAAACAAGGCCAGAGCATTAGTGAGTTTCATTCTCAGCATGCACGGAAAAAAGTTATAAAATGGAACTTGAGCTACTAAGTAATTGCACCAAGCTCTAAAAATAAGTTGAAGTTAAAACTATTCAGAGGTCTGTGTGAAGTTATTTTTGTCCTGAGACCCCTTGGTCGTCAATAGTAATGAGTGAGAAAGCAATAACCATTGTGCACTATTGTCTCTTCAAGCAATAATACCACCAAGTGTAAACTGCAACCAACAAGCTCTAAGGGCCCATACGGGATCTGCAACCACCAAGCTTGTGGTTCATCTGAGCCTGACCAAAGGAAACTACATTTCCCAAGTATCAAAGTTGAACTGAGACAGGAGATTATATATATATATATATATATATATATATATATATATATATATATATATACACTAAATGGTGGCTCGATTCTAACGCATCGGGTATTCTAGAATATGCATGTCCACGTAGTATATTGCCCAGCCACGTAGTATGTAGTATATTGGTCAGCCACGTAGTACGTATATTGCCCAGTGACGTAAAATAAAAAAAAAAAACATATACCTTCCGAAGTGCCGTTGAAGTCCTGGCACCTGTGTGCGGTGCACGCGGCAGCTTCCGGTCCCAGAGTTGGTATGAGCGCAGGACCTGTGATGACGTCGCGGTCACATGACCGTGACGTTATGGCAGGTCCTCGCGCAGGACCTGTGATGACGTCGCGGTCACATTACCATGACGTCATGGCAGGTTCTTCTCGCGCATGCGCGCAGGACCTGTGATGACGTCACAGTCACATGACCGTGACGTCATGGCAGGTCCTTCTCGCATAGCATCCTTGGCACCGGAATCTGCCACTTGCACTGCCGAGGACACCACGCCACGTCGGAGGGTGAGAATAACGTTTTTTTTTATTATTATTATTATTTGTAACAGATCTTTTTACTATTGATGATGCATAGGCAGCATCAATAGTAAAAAGTTGGTCACACAGGGTTAATAGCTGCGTTAATGGAGTGCGTTACACCGCGATCCATTAACGCGTAGGGGAGTACGGAGCAGGCACTGACTGCGGGGAGGAAGGAGCGGGCCATGTTGCCGCCGGACTGTGCCCGTCGCTGATTGGTCGTGGCAATGGTCGTGGGCGTTTTGCCACGACCAATCAGCGACTTGGATTCCATGACAGACAGAGGCCGCGACCAATAAATATCTGTGACAGACGGAAGTGACCTTTAGACTAATATATATATATATATATGTTTATTTTATTTTTTATTTTTTTTTAGGTAGAAGCCCTTCTGTGCTTGTGTATTGTTTGAGTGATCATATTAGCATGTGTCAAAGCTTGTTAGGTTTATCTGTCTAATATAGGCTTTACGCAAACAGACAATTCTGCAGGCAGAATCCTGAAATTTCCCCTACTGGAGAAATAAGAGTAATAATTGGTGGCCATTCACATACACATCTCAAAAAAAACAGGTGGATTGTCCATCATTTGAAGGCATGGTTCTAGATGGCAGAAGTCCCCACACATCCATGTTCCCAGTTTTATGGACAATTTTTTTTTCTCCATGAGACAAATCAACTTTCAAATGTCTTAAAATATTCATTGTCCGGCGCCTATATAACACATAATTAAGCAGCGTTCTCCATATGCTGAAAGCCACGTCAAATGAATTCACATATGTACCAAGTTAATAATTGTTTAAGGATTTTCCTATAATAGTTATTTGCACAAGAACATTTTTTTTTTTTAAATTATCTTTATGAGAGACCAAAAATTATCAAAATGTACGAGACAATAATAAGGGACCTTCTATAATTGCAGTCTGAATTAGATATATTAAACACTTCATAGCCACTTACAGCTCCTGTCCATTGCTCTTTCTTTTCACTACAATACTAAAGGGGTCTGCGGTAATTTGGACGTCATACTGAGCATTGGCTGCCTTTCCTTTTACACATGGAGTCTTCATGGGAACTTCATAACGTTTCTGAACTGGGTCAACGATCTGCAAAAAAATAAAAATAAGAATAAATCAATGCTTGAAAAAAAAAAAGTTTCAAAGAAAAAAATGAAAAATACTCACAGTAAAATGCAGTCGATCATCAGTCTCAAATAACACCACGAGCTGTAAAGTCATAATATTGTTTGGCATAAAGGTCTCCTTGGATCGAACAAGAGTAGCAGTAAATCCATGTTCTGTCTCGTTTTTGCTGGTCAACCTGTAGTTTGGATATGTGGATGGGAAAAAACACCATGGTTGTCCAATCTTTGGATCTTTTTCAGTTGGAGCGTAGCAGCAACCACGAGCTTCACATTCTTCCTTTGTTACACCTTTTTCCGGTGCACAGTCAAATCGACTAGCTGGGGCCACAGCGCATGTATCCAACTCATTCCGAGAAGTGGGCACTGCATTGCAAACTGTACTGACCAAAACTAAGACACCAAGCCCCAATATCATACTACCAGACCACCATTTCCTTCTTCTGCAACACCTTAGCTGTGTCATCTCCAGCTACCTGCAAGAATCCAAATATAAACTTTCAAGATTATTAACCTCTACATAAATTTGTAAATAAATGGATAGGTAGTAATTGTTCGATCGGTGGGGATCACACTTGGTGGCACCCCAACCAGTTGTTTGAACAGGAGCGAAGGGTCTTTTAGAATCATAGTTCTCCAAGCCCATTAGAAGATGAGTGGAGCATTAATGAATCCTGCTGCTTAATTTCAAGGCCATCCATCACCCCCAAAATATATTTTAAATGGGCTATATAGTGTTGTAGGGACTTAACCCTTAAAACAATCCTACTAGTAATGCACCTGTATTGGTAGAAGGGAGGTAGTTCAGCCTCACGGAAAAGCAAATTTTCTTTTGTTATGATCATGACACTGAAACGCGTAGATGTCCACATTTTAGCCTGTAACTAGTTTGTACGCACACCTGATAAAAGAAGATTTACTTTCCAGTGAAGCTGGACTACCTCCTTTCTTCCTCTGATTGTGGTGTACAGCACCCACCTGGACGAAGCGTCGACCACTCCATGGCCTGCACAAAGACAGGAAACTATAATGTCAGCATTGCACCAGCTGGCAGATATTTTATGATGATGCACTGCCCAAAATCACCTGACCACTGCAGGCAATTACAGGCTGCAGCGGTCAGCTGATTTTGGGCAGTGCATCATCAAATATCTGGACGCACTCCTTAACCGTACTACTTCCATACATATGTGAAATTGGATTAAGTGACAGGGGGCATGTGCAAAAAAAAGATTAAGTCTATAGCACTTAAAGAGAACCTGTCATCAGGATTGTATCCCCCAAACTAATGGCATGTTTAGGACTAAATCTTTACCATAGATGAACGTGAATGCTAATGACTAAGTGTAGGAGGCGAGTCCTGTACTTCCAGCTCTAGGACTGCTCTACCTCTTCCCAGCCTGCCTCCAGTTAACACCAGAAGATTAAACCTTCAATAACAATAGTGGAATTACAGTTTATTTCCATTCCCACTAAAAAAATAAAGTAACGTGTGATTGTGTCCTAAGGTTAAGTGTGTCTGGCATAATGTGAGAAGGCACAAAACCTCTGAAGGTGGCATCTGGCATATGACAGCACAGCCTATAAGTTGTGAGATGTGGTCTCCATCGATTGCATTTAATCAATGGGATTGTAGAATAAGTCAGTACCTTAAAGTTGTTTTCCACTATACCCAAGGAGTTGGATACTTTTAAAACAACAAACTCAGATTGTATGAAGCACTGGCTTTCCGTCACTGCTCAAGTCTCCGCATTTTAGCTACATCGGTGATATCAAGCCAGTAGCCCCCATAGCAGTTGCAGTCAATCACGGAGCTTGGCTGCTCGGGCCATCTACATTGGTAGAGCAAGTAAGCTCCTTCATTAACTGCAATGGTGAGGTGAGCTGTTGATGTTATGTCAGTGCTGCATGCATTCTACAGTACCTACAAGAAAAAAATAGAAAAAACCCTGCTGCAACTAATTAAGTAAAAAGCAAAAGTGCATTTAAATAACAGTTCTTAGGAATACTGTTTTTGATCAAAAATAGCATAAAAGCCATCCCACCGTCTGATCGGGACACGGTCCTACGCTGTCTCTTATTAAAAACCTTACCATGTGTCAGTTGACCTCAGTGTGTGAATAAGAGCAGACAAAAAGACCGGGTCCCGACCTGTGGACACCAGTCTAGGGAAGTCTTTAAATGTAATTGTCATTATAACAGAATTCGTTGTCTGGACAAAGCATAGTGACATCCTGGTGCATCGATCATGTGCCTATGTATTACATGGCATTTGAAACAAGCAAAAAAATTGTCTATCACACTTGTTTGGCTTAACCTTGGATTTCTGCTGCAGATTTTAACATCTGATTTAACCTTTCAAATTGTTATGACTACAATTGCATTATTTTCCACAAAGCACAGCAAATGCACACTTGCTAAAACTATTTCCCAACAGCAGCTCTCTTCCCCTCAGTGCTGCAGACCCCCTTCCTCCCCTGTGTGTTCCTGACAAGCCACACTTCTCTTAGTTGATGACTCGGATCTGTGCTGAAAGCCAACTGACTGATGAGTATCAACTCTGCCATGCTTAGCTCAGCTGCATCCACCACAGATATCCTGCAGATCAAGCTTTTTTTAAGTGCAGAATTCACTTTTTTCTGTGCACTGCATGCTCCTGTACACACTTTGTCAACTGTCCTGAGGTCTGTTCTCCCTTTGTCATAATTAGGCAGCAGTGCAGACTTGAGACACAAACAGAACGAAGCAGTGTTTGATGCCAGCAGCAGACAACTCAGTAATTTGAACCTGCAAATGCTGCATATGGCAGAAGATAAACCTCTGCTATGTGTTTCATTATAGTAGCATTTGCAGTATTATCATTACTGATCTGTCTGCTGCAGGTATCAAACACAGCTCAGCCATGTTTGTATCTCAGGTCTGCACTGTCAAGTTATTACAAGCTCCATTGTGCAAGAGGGCAGCGAGGCTATACTAATATGACAGAGGAATGAGGTAAAACCTCACAGGCACCTATACCTATGTAAATGGTAGAAGACAAAATCAGTCAGGCTCTTTATTAGAAAAGAGCATAGAATGCACATGAGCAGAGTACACTACATGTATACTTATGGTAGAATACACTATTTTCAGTGCTGGAAGAAACGATTCTAGAAGCTAGCGGAAAGACTGCACAACCAACCAGGAGTACTTGAACTACGGCAGGCTGGATATAATGGTAATTGGAGGGCAGATATAGCATGGAAGGGCATTCTTTGGTGGTGGGGTACATTGTGCAAGGTCCATTGACACAAAGGGAAAAAATGTACATGCACAAAATTCTAAGACTACATTATGATTTAGGGAATAACACTTTAATAACCAGGCCTGATCAGCCAATTTTTTTGCCTCTTCATATTTCTGCAGCCAAAATTTAAAGGGGTTTTCGTTCTTCAACTTTACTCTGATCAAAGGCTTGGTTCAGAAGTGACATGCTATAGCATTGAGGTCACGACTACAACAGCAAATTAATCACGACTGAGGTGCACACGACCCGATGCGGCCAATGATTGGCTGCAGCGGTCATGAGAGCAGCAATTGTGACATACTGCTGCAGAATATCAAGATCTACAGCAGTGGTTGGGAAGCTTGCTGTACTTGAGGAGGGCTATTACTTTTAGGTACAGTATGCCTTTTACCAATAAAAAAAAAGTTGAGAAACTAAATCCCCTTTAATAAAAAATGATTTGTGTAAAGTGTCCATCCCTTACATACTTCAGTAATAAAAGAGGAACAATCCTGCTGTTCTGTACGGTGCCTCATGCAGCAGAGTACAGAGCGCTCTACAGAATAGGGACACAGTAACACTGTACAGACGCCACACTACTCTGCTTGTATCATACATGTCCATACAGTAACCCCTTAAGGTAAGCTGAGCTGTGGTTTTTAATGATGGCATCTTCTGGTTGTGGTGGTTAAAAACTGCTATCCCAGCGTTTTGGTTTCTTCTTTACCAGATTTATCAGCTGTGTAATTTAATTCTATATTTTCCTGGGAAGGACAATTATGGATGCAACAATACTATGTATATGTTATTCTTTTATTATATGTATTAGAGAAAGGGGCAACCTCAGCTTTTTATTAAATACTTTTGAAAGTATTTTATTTTCATTGCAATTTGAAGTTCCACGACCCGGTCATTATTTGTAATATAGGGCAATATAAAGTGAAATTCACCATCTCCTTTGTAACCCAGCCAGTGCTATGTGACCTTCATTGGGCCCTCGGCTCCTAGGAAACCCTACAGCAGCTTGCAGTCCTGTCAGATGGGGGGAGGGGAGTGATGGTAAACATGCACACTGCAATCAGTTTCAGTGATTGACAGCAGGTCAACAAGATCGCAGGGGGACACCGTGCCCAGAGCAGAGGGGCAGTGCTGATCACGGAGAGCTGAGTGCGCCATTCATTTGTAAGGGCTGTCTATCAACCACCAATCCCTTTAAATAGTTCTGGTGGTTGCCATTACAGGCTGGAGCATATAGTGCGCTCCACACATCTACATCCATGGACATCAGGGGTTAATCAGCGTTCATTTTGCAAATATTTGACAGATCAGGGCACAATAACCCACAAAACACAATGGGCCAATGTTCTGGGAGAAACAAGCTGCTGGGAGCCGGACTGTAGGGGGAGGACACACATGAGACTTATATGCAGAAGTGGAGCACAGGCCGGACCCCACAGGACAAGCTTGTATGGCAGTGTCTGGATACAGGAGCTAAGCACTACAGCTACCAGCACAGAAAGAGGAAGGCACACGGGTGCACAATGTTAGCGCGGACACGGCCCCCCGATATCCACTCCCACTCACCTCTCCAGCATGCCACTCTAAGGAGGGCGCGCTGGTGAAGCCCTTTAATAACAGCAGATCATGTGACTTGTGGACACGTGACAGTGCCGGAAGCGCGCACCGCAGAATAGTGGTACTCGGCTCTGGACGTGACTGATCACACGCGTGCGCACTGTGGTGTCTGCCGGGACATGGGGAATAATGAGCGAGCCGTGACGTCACTGTGTCGTTAGCATATCTCTGTGATACGATAGTGAGTCCCTAAATTGTTTTTTTTCAGATGTACACCCCCTTCCCACTTCAAATTTTGGTGGGCTTTTCAGTGTTTTTTTTGTATAGGTTAAATAATGTTATATTTTGATCAGACATTTTGAATGTAGCAGTACTGTATATGTACATTTTAATATAGTTATTATTATTATAATGGTTGATTTTTTTATAAGTTATTTTTTACTCATGTTGCATCCCCTTAGGGGTCTTGAATATGCGATCGCTATGTACTGCGATGCTGCAGTATTGCTGTATAGTCGTGTCCTGCCTCAGACCCTCTCGCCACACCGACCTAGGCTGACTGACAGCTTCTGTAAAGGTATGGTCACACAGTGTGGATTTGTCTTTTGCGCAAAGTCCTGAAACAACCTCATTCCAATAAATAGAAACCGATTTCCAATCTCACAAATTAATGTAACACTATTTCCAGCGAGAGAATTGACCATACTGGGCAGTGTGAGGAGACTGTCGGTCCTGCCCCGGGAGTGGGGACTAGGCAGGCAGGGCTAGTCCTGCTTCATTAGCATATGTGTCACAGCAGGAGAGAACGTTAGGCCACACTCACACTCATACAGAGCTCTCCGCTGAGTCCCAGTCTGGATTTCTGTCAGAATCCCCCATAACTGGAACCCCAACCGAGCCCCGCTGGAGCCATTCACTTCATTACAGAGTCACTGTGACACCGTATCCCCCAAGCTGACCGCACTCGTCTTTATCAGTCGTGCACAAAGACACGGGCCCCGATTCACCATCGTGTTTAGACCAATTCATAAAACACTTTGAAAAGTCACATTTTTCTCAATGCAGATCTGACCAAAAATGTGTCTTTTGCCATTTTCAATTATGTCCACCAAGCTGGGAAGGGGCCAGAGTGGGAAGGGGCATGGGTGGTGTCCGGTGAATATTCTCTTTTAGGCCCCTTTCACACATCAGTTTTTTGTTGTCAGTCACAATCCGTTGGCTCGACTGATCCGTCACAGATTGTGAAAAACTGAAACAATGGATCCGTTTTTTGGGCGGATCTGACTAGCGGCTAATTGGATCAGAGCATGCTCAGATAAAAAAAAAACAGAATCCATCGCCGGATTCTGTCATTTAACGGATCATAGGCTTCCATTCGAGCAAACGACGGATGGCGATGGATCCGTCGCTGTCCGTTTTTTCAATGTATACAAAAAACGTTACTGTCCATTTTCTCCGGCCGCCAGACAAATAATTTTCGACGGATCCGGCGATTGACAGATGACACATGAGGCCATCCGTCGCAATCCGTTGCTAATACAAGTCTGTGAAAAAAAAAAACGGATCCGGCAGCATTGTTTTTTTCAAAATTCGATGGATTGCGACTGATAGCAAAAAACTGATGTGTGAAATGGGCCTAATGCCCTTCTAACAAGCCAATCCGAACACTGTGAGCTAATGAAATGGCTGGATTGTGTTTTTGGAGGACTCCACCCAGTGAGTGTATAAAAAGCCAGGGTGCAGCAGTTTGTGCTCCAGAGCAGAGAGTCATAGGAGTTCTTGCTTCAACAGTGCTTGGACGGAACAGGAATTCTCTGTGCTAGACCCAACATACTCCTCCTTGTCTCCAGACCTTTGTCTTATACCCAGTGAAAGAAGCTACTACCATCATCATGAGCTCTCAGATCCGACAGAACTACCATCAGGATAGTGAAGCTGGAGTCAACCGCACCGTCAACCTGGTGCTTCAGGCTTCCTACACCTACCAGTCCATCGTGAGTATGAGCGCACTTTGCAGATGCCTGTCTCTCCTGAGCTGTTGTGGAACCACAATTCAAAGCATGCTGCATTGCCAGGGCTTGTAACGCCTAATATATACTGTCTCTAGAGTCCATGCATGACTAACACAATTCCCCAGTGTTCACTGACTCTCTGACTATATAGGTACAGAACTACGTTTTTTAATAGTTTATTTTGTGACACAATATGGATTGAATTGGATCTCCTTTCCCAGCTGTCCTGGTAACTCTTCCAAAACCTTCCAGGAGGACTAGTTATGGTCCTATTTGTATTGCTGACCTTCTTAAGGCTTTTTTTTTTTTCTCTTCTGGCAATAGTGCCCATACAGCATCAAGGTCATTAACTTAATTTGTGCACCTTATTACTGTGGCTGGAAGTTCCATTCACGTGCAAAAAAGTGTCTACAATGCATGATCTCAACATTTTGGTTCCTCACGATGTCACGTCTTCCAACACTGCTCTCGATAGACTTTTTTTTTTTTTCTGTAGGGATTCTTTTTTGACCGGGATGATGTGGCATTAGCCAAGTTCTCCAAGTTCTTCTGTGAGCAGTCTGAGGAAAAGCGAGAACCGGCTGAGAAGTTTCTGAAGTTCCAGAACAAACGTGGAGGACGGATTGTTCTTCAGGATATCAAGGTACAAATGTCTGAGCCTTGTAGACCTTGTGGAATGTCATGTATGTATATTCCCAGCAGGCGTCTAGTCCTCAACAACTCATGTTTTCATGAGTTTCTTAGTATGGCCAAGGTGCTAATTACATCACCTGCACAGGCAATTTAATCACCTGGTCAATCCGAAAGAAACCATGATCTGTTGGTAGCTCTTGAGGACGGGAGTTGGGGTTACGTTGATCTAGATCAGTGTTTCTCAACTCCAGTCCTCAAGACCCCCCACAACAGGTCATGTTTTCAAGATTTCCTTAGTATTGCATAGGCGATGGAATTAATGCTTGAGCAGGTGATGAAACTATTACCTGTGCAATACTAAGGAAATCCTGAAAACCTGACCTGTTGTGGGGTCTTGAGGACTGGAGTTGAGAGACACTGATCTAGATGGTCACACTTATTCTGTATAGCACACATTTGGCAGAATTATTTAAAGGGAACCTGTCACCCCAAAATCAAAGGTGAGCTAGGCCCACCGCCATTCCTTAATGCTGTAGATAAGCCCGCGATGTATCCTGAAAGATGAGAAAAAGGAAAGGGGTCAGAGGCCCAGCGCTTGTGCACTGCAGTACTGTGCTCTTGCCTCAACAGGGCAGACAAAGTACGCCGGAGCGTGAAGACAAGAGGTCGTCATCCTATGAAGATGGGAGGCGCTAGACCGGACCGCATCGGGAACGCCCCTGGGTGAGTATAATGTAACTATCCTTTTTCTAATTTTTCTGGATACATTGAGGGCTTATCTACAGCTTTACAGAATGCTATAGATAAGTCCCTGATGTTGGTGGGCTTAGCTCGCCTTCGATTCTGGGGGTGACGGGTTCCCTTTAACATGGAGGGAATATGACTTTGGACTGTTATCCATGGCTAGAAGTTGTTCTGTTAATGGAATGTAAGTTCATACATTTTTTAGAAACCGGAGGCTGATGACTGGGACAATGGCACCAATGCTATGGACTATGCTCTGAAACTGGAAAAGAGCATAAATCAGGCTCTGCTGGACCTCCACAAGATCGCTACTGACCACGTGGACGCTCATGTAAGTGACTCCTACAATGTGCATAATACCGCACATTAATTTTAGTAAATATTCTTCATGAAGCAGTTTATGGATCTTCTGTGACATCCATATCGTGCCTTTCCTGGAAATTAGAAACCTGACTGTCATCTCTTTACTGCAATCTACAGAAGCTGCACCTTATGGTGGCGCTTGGTCAGTGTTTACTGTCACACTATTGAGAAGAGAGATAGTTGTCAAACTAGTGCCATCCTTGTTTCACTTTAAAAGTTATCTCAAAATTTCCAGAAGGATGTGCCAAAACGACTTCCATAAACCTGTTGGAATGACCACATTGGGTTCTTAATGGCAAAAGTGTGTGTGTGTGTGTGTGTGTGTGTTTCTTTTTTTACTTGCCCATATAGTATAAGAGGGAGAGCCCTGACCCATGCTGGGGCAGTCCTGCACTTTACTTCTCCATCTTGTGTCCGCCAGCTTTGCTGCCTACCATAACCTGCCACCTGAGCAACCATCAGAACTGTTTGCCTGATCTGTGACTACCTTGGCTCAAACATCCAGGAAGATTTAAAGCCAGCGTTGTACAAAAAAACTGCCATTATCTACAGTGTAGGGTTGTGAAATGGCCTTAGAAGAAAAAATAACTCTGCAGACCTCCCTTGTGCACGGTCTTCTGACCCGAATATCCTGTCTTCATTCACCACTAGTAAGCCCTTGTACAATTCCCCAGGAAACTAGGGTTGCATGGACCCCCTTGGAATACAGTTAAAATGCTGCCCACAACTATGGCCAATTGCTGTACACAATTATACTTTGCAAACAGTTGGCCTGCCCTGGGTGGAGCTTAATCACCGTTTCGCGGTCTTGTACTTGAGGGTCTATAATATGTCTCTTCCCAAATCCCATTGGAAATTGCAGTGGTTACTGAAGAAAGCTCTAAGAGCTACTACCTCCATCCCCTTTACTGCACCACACATGACCTGACTACTCGAGTGGTTCTCCCCTCTAAACCTTGCACACACTTTCTCAGTCCAGCCTCCATGGCCTTGATGTTTAACATACTGGAAGATGTTGTGGATCAGAGAAGCTACCTAAATGTTAGACTTTGACTCATTTTTGTTTGGGAAAACTTGCAGTAACCATTACCAGTGACTTCACGATGTGATTTAATTAAAATATCTCCTATCAATTCCCATTCAGATGTGTGACTTCTTGGAGGGTGAATATCTGAAGAAGGAAGTGGAGCTGATGAAGAAACTGGGAGATCACATTACTAACCTGAAGCGCTTGAAGGCAGCGGAAGTTGGCATGGGAGAATATCTGTTTGACAAGCTGACCTTGGATGATTAATGTGTGGTCTCCTATAGTGTGACAATCAGGATTTGCTGTAAAGTCAGAAATAAAAATAACGTGCAGCAAACATGGTCTTGTGTGGTATAAAAGCTACTTCTTCAATAGGACACTTATCAATATGGAAAACCATGAGGTGACATACATGGGATGCATGGATGTAACAGTTTAGCCATGTCTGGGTGTTCTGTGGAGAGAGGCACTCCGCTCCCTACCCTCTTAAATAGAGTGCAATGGACATACGGTGCCATGTTTAGAAGAGGGTTCCACTCTTTGCAGCCCCTTTAAGAATCTCCCTTCACTGTGTGTACAGTTCAGGATCCATATGTCACTTTGCACCTGTTCTGTTTTAAAGGGGTTGTTCAACGTTTATGCAAAATCACTCAGCTGTGTGCACCTTGTGTGGTAGCTGGAAAAAGTTTATGGTGCTAGACACCAGAGCACCAAATATCATGTAGTGGTTGCTCTTGGATACTGCAGCTCATCTCCAATTTAAGTGGCTGGTAGCCGAGAAGCAATATGCCACAAGCGAAATACTTTGCACTATGTCTGTCTCCATACTGATACATTGCAGCAAACCCTTACTTTGTATTCCATAGCCATAAATGTTTTTCAACAGTTTAGGAAACAAATACCTTTTTATGGGAAGTAAAGAGACAGACCTGGGTCTATAATCTCATCAATTAATCAATGTGGAGAAGACCTACAACAGTGCCCCCCTTCTCTGAAGGACCCAAGACGACTGATTTCCGTGCACAGTCTAGTGATTAGAGGACTATGTGTAATACTCCTTTTGGAGGCGCTGTAGAGGAATTTGGCACTTGTTTCTAGGTACTTGCCGCAAGAGGTTTGTGGAGAAAGGATCAATGTGATCATCTTATCAGCTGGTGTTCATCTAACAAAAGGGGATAAGGACGTTGGCAGCACGTTGGGGCTTTACCTCTGTCCTATATGGCTTGTATGGTGGAAACCTTCCATGAGACTCGACAGCCCCATCAAGGTCTATAGCCCTGGAGAAAAAGACTCCGGGGGGTTGGAGGGTTAAACCCACATTCACAACATGGATATAAGAATAATCCTATTTATGGGCTCTGTTGATCCAGATTAAGGCAAAACCCCAGGATGATGAGGAATAGAACAATTTTCATATCAGGGGAAATTCCTTCCTGACCCCAAATAAACCTTTTCGGGCAGAATATATCCCAGGATTGAGGGCTGAGACCAAACCTGTGGAAATAAAATGAAATTTAAAAAAATATTAAGTTATTTAACTTTCAGCGTGATCGCGTGTAGCCGATGTGCTGCTGTGACAGCCTGGGGTGTGCTAAAGATCCTTGTGGTTGCATGACAGACTCACTTGAAACCAAGTCTGAGGCCGAACTTCAAAGGAGATCAGATGATTGCAGCTTCAAGTCCCCCCTAAGGTGACTAACAAGAGCAGTGTAAAGTACATGTACTGCGCATGTTGTCTCCCTCTTTGATGTGGGCTCCGGCGGTAAGCCCACATCTTTCCTGGCACATGTCAGCTGTTTAGAACAGCTGACATATACCCGAAACAGCAGCAGGGGGAATCGTGATCCACCCGTGGCTGTTAAACCATTAAATGCCGCTGTCAGACTGACAGCGGCATTTGACGTGCACTTCCGGAAATCCCACCCATCGGTGCCCTCGTTATGTGATCGCGGATCAATGGTGGGTTGGCATGACAACCAGAGAAATCCAGGAGACCTATGGTTGTCACTGCCTGCTTGCTGTGAGCACCCGCCCGGTGGTCGGTGCTCATAGCAAGTGAGTAATTCAGCTACATATAGGTGATCTGATCATCGCCTGTATGTTGCTGCGCCGATCGGGTTCTGGTATCTTCTAGTCTCCCATGGAAACTATTGAAGCATGCCAAAAGTGTTTAAAAAAAAAAAAAAAAAAAATTAAATCACTCCTTTCAAACCATTCAAAATAAAACAGGGGAGCAAAAAACAAAAGGGCTCCATCATGAAAGGGTTAAAAATCTGAAAAAAAACCAAAAACATTAAATGATCCTGCCTTTCCTCTATGAAAAATAAAGATTAAATTACACATATGGTATCGCCAAGCAGGGCCGCCATGAGGACAGTAATGCTATATACTGGTGTATAAAGCCCGGTGAGATGCTCCGGGGCCCCCTCTCTTCTGCTCACCGGGCCCCAGTCACAGCTGCACATTCAGTTAAAATCTATTGCTGTGGGGGATCCTCCCGCACAGCAACAGTTAACAGCCGCCAGCCAATCACATAGCAAATAAGTAAATAGCTGCACTCAATTGTACTAAGGCCGGTTTCACACGTCAGTGGCCCCGGTACTTGTGGTGACAGTTTCCTCACGTACCGGAGACACTGACACACATACACATTAAAATCAATGTGTCTCTCCAGATGTCAGTGATTTTTCGTGGACCGTGTGTCCGTGTGCAAAACACGGAGACATATCAGTGTTCGTGGGAGCGCACGGATCACACGGACCCATTAAAGTCAGTGGGTCCGTGTAAACACGTACCGCACACGGATGCCGTCCGTGTGCCTTCCGTGTTCTGTCCGTGTGCGTTTTTCCTGTCATAGGGTTAAAATTGTAAAAATTGTTGCAATACAAGTACAGCACATGGACCTTAAAAACGTACTCACGGACATCACACGGATGGCCTACGTGAGCACATGGACACACGGACACGGATAACTCCGGTACCGATTTTTCTGGTACCGGAATTATCTGGACGTGTGAGTCTGGCCTAAAGCAAATTAATGTGATACATGAAATGTGAATGGCATAATGGCTTGTGACATCTATGAAAAAATGTGAGCTCATCCACCAATGTCAAGGTAATCTCATGGATCGGATGGGTCCCTGACCTCACTGCCTAGTGTGAACACTTACCTATGGCTAATAACATGGTTAAGCCTGCATTTATAGGAAGGTCGGAACCAACTGTGTTTGGATGTAATTAAAATCACAGCATGGTAAAGCTTGCTTTAGTACAATTGAGTGCAGCCATTTATCTATTTGCTATGTAAGTTGTTTTTGGTTATGCACTAGTTCTCTGTTCAGTCAGTTTACCATTACTTGCCAGCCGATCACAGGCCGGCAGCTGAAGTCAACGTGCACGTTGCTGGCGTATGACGTCCCTGCCGGGGCGGAGGTCCGTGCCTTAGATGAATTGAGCAGAGGACACTGCTCGACCTCAGCCAGGTAAGGAGAAACTTTTTTTTTTGTAAAGCGGCTCTATGGGGTGCATTATACTGCTATGGGCTGCATTATACTACTATGGGGATGCAGTATACTACTATGGGGGGTGCATTATCCTACTGAGGGGGTGCAGTATTCTACTATCGGGGTGCATTATATTACTATGGGCTACATTATCCTACTATGGGGGTGCAATATTCTAGTATGGGGGTGCGTTATCCTACTATGGAGGTGCATTATACTACTATCAGGTGCATTAAACTACTATGGGCTGCATTATCCTATGGGGGTGCAATATACTACTATAGTGCTGCATTATACTATTATATGACTATGGGGGTGCATTATACTATTATAACTATGAGCATGCAGTACTCATTATGTATGACTATGGGGGAGCATTATACTACTATGTATGACTATGGGGTGAATTATACTACTATTGATGACTATGGCGCATTATGGAGAGAATATGGGAGGCAATATGGAGAGACGTGAGGCAGAATGGGAGGACACGTGGGAGTAGGATGTGGGACATTATTACTGTAGGGGTAATTATTATTTTTGAGGATACTGTTTTCAGTGTGGGGGACATCTGGCGTAGTGTAAAGGTTGGGGAAAAATTGGGAATGTGCTCTAGATAACTTATTTTCTGCAGAAACGAGTCAGGGCTGGAAGAAGTGATGACGGTCTCTGCTGGATGAATATGAAAAACTTCAACTAGAGACGTCACCAGTCACCAGTGAGTCAGTGTGTTATCTGCACACTGATACTCTACGCTGTATACTATATACAGAGTTCCTGTGTATAATGTCACTAGTGATCACTATATTACCTGTACACTGACACTATATACATACTGTAGCTCCTGTGTATAATGTCGTTGGTGAACATTGTATTGCTTGCACACTATATACAAAGTTCCTGTGTATAATGGCACTTATATTAGTATTGTTTTTTTTTTTTTTTTATAAATAATCATTATTGTAGAATTCACTCACTATGTGGTGGTAATATGTGGTCCAGCCATGGTGTGATGGTATTTGTTCCTTGTATGTGGTATTATTCGGTAGCTATGTGGTGGTAATATGTGGTCCAGTTATGGTGTAACAATATTTGTCCCTTGTATGTGGTATTACTGTTCATTTCAAAAAATGTATGTGACCCATTCCCTTAAAGAAACATAAATAAAAATATACCTAAAAAGAGTACAGGATATTTTAACAAACATTTAATGGGAATCTGTCACCCCAAAAATGGCCTATAAACTAAGCCCACCAGCATCAGGGGCTTATCTACAGCATTCTGTAATGCTGTAGATAAGCCCCCGATGTATCCTGAAAGATGAGAAAAACAGGTTATGTTATACTCACCCAGGGGCGGTCCCGATGGGCGTCGTGGTCCGGCGCCTCCCATCTTCATACAATGACGTCCTCTTCTTTTCTTCCTGCCGTGGCTCCTGTGCAGGCGTACTTTATCTGCCCTGTTGAGGACAGAGCAAAGTACTGCAGTGCGCAGGTGCCGGGCCTCTCTGACCTTTCCTGACGCCTGCGCACTGCAGTACTTCGCTCTGTCCTCAACAGGGCAGAAGGGTCTACCTAGTTGTGGCTTTAAAAAAAAATCTTTTAGCTAAAACAAAAGATGCTGGCTATGTATGTGATCTGGTGTTAGGTGGGAACTGATGTGTGATTGGTGAGGACATGGTTCAGATTTGGAGTTTTTCTATGAGTGGGTGGTGGGACTGTGGAAGGTTCGAGGGGTGGAGACGGACCTGTGGTGAAGCCTGGGTGGAGTCTCAAGGGAGCCCGAAAATTTTGCAAGTATGGGGCCCCCAAATTCATGGTGACAGCCCTGCCAACACCTGTCCATCAAATTCATCAATAATGGTGGTCACGGTCACACTAGCAGTATTTGGTCAATATTTTACCTCAGTATGTGTAAGCCAAAACGAGAAGTGGGACAATCGGAGGAAAAGTATAATAGTAACACGTCACCACGTCTGTATTTATCACCCACTCCTGGTTTTGGCTTACAAGTATGAAGGTAAAAAACTGGCCAAATACTGAATGTGTGAATGTTGCCTAACATTTCTAGTGAGGTGCACACTACTGAGAAGATGCGCAGAATTCATTAAGTGGCGTGCTCCTCTTTAATGAATTCTGCACTTCCTACTCCGAAACGTTCCTTCACTAAGGAGTATATCACGCCGGTCTTAATGAATTAGGCCCATGGGCTTCCATGTTTTTGTACTTGTCTGAAAAAGATGAACGCTGCCAGGACGGAAACCAAGCAGTGTCTAAAACGACTGTCAGCTTCATAATAGTGAATGGTTCCATTGGGGTTTCTGTCTGAATCCTGTCTCTTGGGGATTTGGATAGAAACCAAGATGGTGAGCTCAGCAGCGAGCACCGCATCCAGGGCCGCCATCAGGGCATTACAGCCGTGACTGGCGTATGGGGCCCGGTGGGCAGAGGGGGCCCGCATCGGGCCCCGTCTCTTCTGCTCACCGGGCCCCTACCGGCAGCCGCAGGCTGAACCGGGCCCTTAGCGGCGGCTGGCGCTGCAGCTGTTTAAAGCTATTGACGTGCGGGCCCGTTAACAGCCTGGTTAACAGCCGCCAGCCAATCTGAGGCTGGCAGCTGACGTCAGCCGCAGCGTGCATGTCGCCGGCGTCTGACGTCCTTGTCAGTCGCCGGCGAGTGTACGCTTCAGCTGCGTGGAGAGAGCAGGAGCGCGGCAGGTAAGCAAAACTTTTTTTTTATTTTTCTATTGAGAGCGGCGATCCAGGGGGCCCAGGGCAGAACGCTGGACACAGGGGGGCAGAACGCTGGACACAGGGGGGCAGAACGCTGGACACAGGGGGGCAGAACGCTGGACACAGGGGGGCAGAACGCTGGACACAGGGGGGGCAGAACGCTGGACACAGGGGGGGCAGAACGCTGCCGGACACTGGGGCAGAACGCTGCCGGACACTGGGGCAGAACGCTGCCGGACACTGGGGCGGCATGCCGGACACTGGGGCGGCATGATTGGAGACGGGGCAGAATGGAGATACGGGCATGATTGGAGACAGATGGGGCAGGATGGATATGATGGAGACAGATGGGGCAGGATGGGGAGATCATATGGGGCAGAATGGGAGAACATATGGCTGACGCCAGGAATGAGACACACGGGGGCTAGGATGGCGAATATTATTACCATAGGGACTAATTTAGGGATATTATTACTGCAGTGATGTATTTATTTTATTTTTTGAGGACACTGTTTTAAATGAGGGGGCGGTCCTGTTACTGTGCAGAGTGACACTATGTCGCCTTCTTCATGTGGTGTAAAGTAGAAGTTGGGAAAATTAAGTAATGTGTTCTGCAAGCGGAACTCGAGATAACGGTGTTATTTCCTGCAGAGACGAGTCCTGGCTGGATGAAGTGATGGCGGTCTGTGCGGGATGAAAGATGAAGGACTTCACCTAGAGACGTCACTGGTGAGTCAGTGTTACCTATGCACTGTATACTATATACAGAGCACCTGTGTATAATGTCACCAGTGATCGCTGTATTATCTGTACACAGAAACTGCATACTAAGTACAGATCTCCTGTGTATAATGGCACTTATGGTGATGGTATTGTGGTTTTTTTTTATTATTGATCAGTATTGTAGTATTCAGTCACTATGTGGTGGTAATATGTGGTCTGGTCATGGTGTTGTGGTATTTGTTCCTTGTATTTGATATTATTCGATCACTGTGGTGGTAATATGTCATCTGGTCATGGTGTGGCGGTATTTGTGCCTTGTAGATAATATTATAGATCACTGTGGTGGTAATATGTCATCTGGTCATGGTGTTGTGGTATTTGTTCCTTGTATGTGGTATTATAGGTCATTTTAAAAATTGAAAAATAAATAAAAATATACCTAAATTGTATTGCATATTTTAACAAATATTTAATAGATAGGTTACAGTAGAGTAGGGCCCAGCCAAAAGTGTCTACCATGTCATTTTGGTGGCTTAAAAAATCTTTTGGCCAAAACAAAAGCTGACGGCTATATGTGTGATCTGCTGATGGGAACTGTCAGTGTGATAGGTGAGAAGTGGAATTTTTCCAAGAGAGAGCAGTGAGACTGTGGACAGTTTGAGGGGTGGAGCGTGGAGGCGGGGCTGGGTGGAGCCTGGGCGGAGTCTCAAGGGGGCCCCGAAATTTCTAGTGGCAGCCCTGACCGCATCTGCACATACCAAGCCTTAGTGTGGAACATCAATTGGAATAAAGGAATTGCCATATATTTGGCTTTAGCAGCGGCTGCGAACAGTCACAAGACCTGACCGCTTCCCTTCATATCAAGTATTTCTGTTAGGCTAGTTTCATATTCATAGTAGCTACCTTGAGTCGCGGTGATGCGCCCTCTGCTGGATGTCCTCATATGAACTCGAGCCTGGGAATTTTTTCCCACGCTCGAGTTCATATGAGGACATCCAGCAGAGGGCGCATCACCGCGACTCAAGGTAACTACAGGACATTCCCCTGCTTTCCATTCATTCCCCGGGGTTTTACATCCACGAGTACAACTGCATTAGCAGAGCTCCTGGGTGTAAAATGATTTAACCCCTTCAGATGGATTTACATCGTGGGACATGCCAGAATGACGGAAGGTATGGGATATTGTTGATTTTTAATTTTTCCTTTTTTACAGAACGAGGGTCTTCAGGTGGATTAAGAGAATAATAAAATATTACAACACCATGTGTCTTTATTTCATTAAAGTACTTTGTAATAATGTGTGTTTGTTTTTTTTAACCATTTTGTACTATTGGATTAATAATGGATAGGTGTCATAATTGACGCCTCTCCATTATTAATCTGGCTTAATGTCACCTTACAATAGCAAGGTGACATTATCCCTTCATTCCCCATATCCCACCGCTACACGGGAGTGGGAAGAGAGTGGCCAAGTGCCAGAATAGGCGCATCTTCCAGATGTGCCTTTTCTGGGGTGGCTGGGGGCAGATGTTTGTAGCCGGGGGGGGGGGGGCAAATAACCATGGACCCTCTCTAGGATATTAATATCTGCCCTCAGTCACTGGCTTTACCACTCTGGCGGAGAAAATTGTGCGGGAGACCACGCCAATTTTTTCTGCGATTTAACCCTTTAATTTAAGAGCTAGATCGCCCAAATTTTGCACATACACACTACTAACTAACTAACATTAGTAGTGTGGAATATGCAAAAAAAAAAAAGATATGAGATGGTTTACTGTATGTAAACGATGTCTCATATCCTGTCAGGTTTGGGAATGAGATAGCAAAAGCCGGCAATTGAATTAGCGGCTTTTATGATATCTAGCGCTGTATGAAATTATATATATGTGTCTCACTGATAGATATAGATATAGATATATATATATATATACATATTCTATGTGTAGATATTTATTCTACCTATTCTATTGTCAGTGTGATTTTACTGTACACCGCACTGAATTACCGGCTTTTCTAGAGAACACCGCTGCGTATTTCTCGCCACTTCCCCTTGAGAAAGCAGCGTCTGAGCGCTGCGAAACGTGCGTTGGGGCACTTCCACCGGTGGGACCCTCGCCTGCCTTCCTCCTTCTACTGTGGTAAGCATGTCACCTTTCTTGGTTATTGCTGTGTGGCGGGACTCTGTATAAATATACAGGGCACTTGCCCTTTGACTGTTTTCCTGTATGACCGCACGGCTACCTTGTTACACGTTGTGCTTCATGCCTCCCATTTTGTCAGTACTCTGCACCATATTGTGTTGTGATCCGCTTTTTGGCTCCCCTGGTGGTGGCTGGTGGTACTGGAGACTTGTGTGTGCTTTTCTGCCTCAGCTCACCTGCTTCCATCAGTTTTGGGAGTTCCCTATTTAGCCTTGCTCTCCAGTCACTTCCTTGCCGGTCATCATTGTAACCTGAGTCTTTCAGTTGCATGTTCCTGCTACTAGTCTGCTGATCAGCTAAGTGGACTCTTGTCCTTATTGTTTTGTTTTTCTTGTCCAGTTTACAGTTTTGTCATTTCCTGTTACTGGAAGCTCTTGTGGACTGAAATTGCCACTCCTGTGTCATGAGTTGACACAGGAGTCTTAAAGTAATTTCAGGATGGGTTTTTGAAAGGGTTTTTCAGCTGACCGTGAAGTCCTCTTTTGTATCCTTCCTCTATCTAGTAAGTGGACCTCGCTTTGCTAAATCTACCTTCATACTGTGTATGTCTTTCCCTCTGAACTCACCGTTAATATACGTGGGGGCTACTATCATCTTTGGGGAATTTCTCTAGAGGTAAGCCAGGTCTGTTCCTTCCTCTTCCAGGCGTAGTTAGTTCTCCGGCTGGCGCATGGCATCTAGGCAGCCGTAGGAATGCTTCCTGGCTACTGTTAGTTGTGTGGTAGATTTAGGTCACGGTCAGCTTGAGTTTCCATCACCCGAGAGCTAGTCTGTTATTTTGTGTTTCTGATGTTCCCATGCCATTGGGGAATCATGACAGTATGACCGGCCACTGTTAAAGTAATTGGCAGAAGAAAGGAGAGTAAAAGAAGTCTGTAGATTTTTTTTTTTTTTTTTTTTCCCTCTCATGTTTGCTACTTAGTTGGCTTAGTTGTATTTCTGCTCTATTTACAGCCTTGCCTTTCTCTCCTTCTAATCCTTGAATGGCTCTGATCTCTCCGGTTTAAGGATGGACCCTCAGAGTTTGGCTGCAGGTTTAAATAATCTTGCTACGAAGGTTCAGAATTTACAAGATTATGTTATACGTACTCCTATTTCTGAACCTAAGATTCCTACACCAGAGGTATTTTCCGGAGATAGATCTCGGTTTCTGAATTTCAAATGTAATTGTAAATTATTCCTTTCTCTCAGACCTCACTCCTCTGGAGATCCTGTTCAGCAGGTTAAGATTGTGATTTCTTTGCTGCGAGGTGACCCTCAAAATTGGGCATTTTCATTGACACCAGGGGATCCTGCGTTGCTCAATGTGGATGCGTTTTTTCTGGCTTTAGGGTTGCTGTATGAGGAACCTAATTTGGAGATTCAAGCTGAAAAAGCTTTAATAGCCCTGTCTCAAGGGCAAGATGAAGCTGAGATATACTGCCAAAAATGTCGTAAATGGTCTGTGCTTACTCAGTGGAATGAGTGTGCCCTAGCGGCAAATTTCAGAGAGGGCCTTTCTGATGCCGTTAAGGATGTCATGGTGGGGTTTCCTACGCCCACAGGTCTGAATGAGTCCATGACAATGGCGATTCAGATTGATCGGCGTTTGCGGGAGCGCAAACCCGTGCACCATTTGGCGGTATCTTCTGAAGGGACGCCAGAGAAAATGCAATGTGACAGAATTCTGTCAAGAAGCGAGCGGCAGAATTATAGGCGCAAAAATGGCTTGTGCTTCTACTGTGGTGATTCCGCGCATGTTATATCAGCATGCTCTAAACGTACTAGGAAGGTTGACAAGTCTGTTTCTATTGGCACTTTACAGTCTAAATTTCTTCTGTCTGTAACTCTGATTTGTTCATTATCAGTTATTACCGTGGATGCCTATGTGGACTCTGGCGCCGCTCTGAGTCTCATGGATTGGTCCTTCGCCAGGCGCTGTGGGTTTGATTTGGAGCCTCTGGAAGTTCCTATACCTCTGAAGGGTATTGATTCTACACCTCTGGCTTGTAATAGACCACAGTTCTGGACGCAAGTGACTATGCGTATGACTCCAGACCATCAGGAGATGATTCGCTTCCTCGTGTTGTATAATTTACATGATGTTTTAGTGCTTGGATTACCATGGTTACAATCTCATAACCCAGTACTGGACTGGAAAACTATGTCTGTGTTAAGCTGGGGATGTCGGGGGGCTCATGGGGACATACCTTTGGTTCCTATCTCGTCATCTATTCCCTCTGAGATTCCTGCATTTTTGTCGGATTTTGGGGATATTTTTGAAGAGCCTAAAATTGGTTCTCTCCCTCCCCACAGAGAGTGTGATTGCGCCATAGATCTGATTCCAGGCAGTAAATTTCCAAAGGGTCGTTTGTTTAACCTATCTGTACCTGAGCATGCTGCCATGCGAGAATATGTTAAGGAGTCCCTGGAAAAGGGACATATTCGTCCTTCTTCATCACCTTTAGGAGCTGGGTTTTTCTTTGTCTCTAAAAAGGATGGCTCGCTGAGGCCTTGTATTGATTATCGACTCCTGAATAAAATTACTGTCAAATATCAGTATCCGTTGCCGCTGCTTACTGATTTGTTTGCTCGCATAAGGGGGGCTAAGTGGTTCTCCAAGATTGATCTCCGTGGGGCGTATAATTTGGTGCGAATTAAGCAAGGGGATGAGTGGAAAACCGCATTTAATACGCCTGAGGGCCACTTTGAGTATTTAGTAATGCCTTTCGGCCTTTCTAATGCGCCTTCAGTTTTTCAGTCCTTTATGCATGATATTTTCCGTGAATATCTGGATAAATTTATGATTGTGTATTTGGACGATATTTTGTTTTTTTCTGAGGACTGGGAGTCTCATGTTCAGCAGGTCAGGAGGGTTTTTCAGGTCTTGCGGGAGAATTCTCTGTGTGTAAAGGGTTCTAAGTGTGTTTTTGGGGTTCAAAAGATTTCCTTTTTGGGGTACATTTTTTCCCCTTCTTCTGTTGAGATGGACCCTGTCAAGGTTCGGGCTATTTGTGACTGGACGCAGCCTACTTCTCTAAAGGGTCTTCAGAAGTTCTTGGGCTTTGCTAATTTTTATCGTCGATTTATAACTGTTTTTTCTGGTGTTGCTAAGCCTCTTACGAATTTGACTAAGAAGGGTGCTGATGTTGCCAATTGGTCCTCTGCCGCTGTGGAGGCCTTTCGGGAACTTAAGCGCCGCTTTTCGTCTGCCCCTGTGTTGCGCCAGCCCGATGTGTCTCTCCCCTTTCAGGTTGAGGTCGATGCTTCCGAGATCGGAGCGGGGGCGGTTTTGTCGCAGAAAAGTTCCGATTGCTCAGTGATGAGACCTTGTGCGTTCTTTTCTCGAAAATTTTCTGCCGCCGAAAGAAATTATGATGTCGGTAATCGGGAGCTTTTGGCCATGAAGTGGGCATTTGAGGAGTGGCGTCATTGGCTTGAGGGTGCTAGACATCAGGTGGTGGTTTTGACTGATCACAAGAATCTGATTTATCTTGAGTCTGCCAGGCGCCTGAATCCTAGACAGGCGCGCTGGTCGTTGTTTTTCTCTCGGTTTAATTTTGTGGTCTCATATCTACCAGGTTCTAAGAATGTGAAGGCGGATGCCCTTTCTAGGAGTTTTGAGCCTGATTCCCCTGGTGATTCGGAACCTACAGGTATCCTTAAGGATGGGGTGATATTATCTGCTATTTCCCCAGATCTGCGACGTGCTTTGCAAGAGTTTCAGGCGGATAGACCTGATCGCTGTCCACCTGGTAGACTGTTTGTTCCGGATGATTGGACCAGTAGAGTCATCTCGGAGGTTCATTCTTCTACGCTGGCGGGTCATCCTGGAATTTTTGGTACCAGGGATTTGGTGGCTAGATCCTTCTGGTGGCCATCTCTGTCTCGTGATGTGCGTGTTTTTGTGCAGTCTTGTGATGTGTGTGCTCGGGCCAAGCCTTGTTGTTCTAGGGCTAGCGGGTTGTTGTTGCCCTTGCCTATTCCGAAGAGGCCTTGGACGCACATCTCGATGGACTTTATTTCTGATCTTCCTGTCTCTCAGAGGATGTCTGTTATCTGGGTGGTGTGTGACCGTTTTTCTAAGATGGTTCATTTGGTGCCATTGCCGAAGTTGCCTTCCTCGTCTGAGTTGGTTCCTTTGTTTTTTCAAAATGTGGTTCGCTTGCATGGTATTCCTGAAAATATCGTTTCTGATAGGGGTACCCAGTTCGTTTCTAGATTTTGGCGGGCATTCTGTGCCAGGTTGGGCATTGATTTGTCTTTTTCGTCTGCCTTCCATCCTCAGACTAATGGCCAGACGGAGCGAACTAATCAAACTTTGGAGACGTATTTGAGGTGTTTTGTGTCTGCGGATCAGGATGATTGGGTTGCCTTTTTGCCGTTGGCGGAGTTTGCTCTTAATAATCGGGCCAGTTCTGCCACTTTGGTTTCCCCTTTCTTTTGCAATTCGGGGTTTCATCCCCGTTTTTCTTCTGGTCAGGTGGAGTCTTCGGATTGTCCTGGAGTAGATGCTGTGGTGGATCGGTTGTATCGGATTTGGGAACAAGTGGTGGACAATTTGAATTTGTCCCAGGAGAGGACTCAGCGGTTTGCTAACCGCCAGCGTCGGGTTGGTCCTCGCCTTCGTGTTGGGGACTTGGTGTGGTTGTCTTCCCGTTTTGTCCCAATGAGGGTTTCTTCTCCTAAATTCAAGCCTCGGTTCATCGGTCCCTATAGGATTTTGGAGATTATTAACCCTGTTTCCTTTCGTTTGGACCTTCCGGCATCTTTCGCTATCCATAATGTGTTCCATCGGTCGTTGTTGCGGAGATACGAGGTGCCGGTGGTTCCTTCTGCTGGGCCTCCTGCTCCTGTGCTGGTTGAGGGTGAATTGGAGTACGTTATAGAGAAGATCTTGGACTCCCGTATTTCCAGGCGGAGACTCCAGTACCTGGTTAAATGGAAGGGCTATGGTCAGGAAGATAATTCTTGGGTAACTGCCTCTGATGTTCATGCCTCGAATTTGGTTCGTGCCTTTCATAGGGCTCATCCGGGTCGCCCTGGCGGTTCTTGTGAGGGTTCGGTGCCCCCTCCTTAAGGGGGGGGGTACTGTTGTGATCCGCTTTTTGGCTCCCCTGGTGGTGGCTGGTGGTACTGGAGACTTGTGTGTGCTTTTCTGCCTCAGCTCACCTGCTTCCATCAGTTTTGGGAGTTCCCTATTTAGCCTTGCTCTCCAGTCACTTCCTTGCCGGTCATCATTGTAACCTGAGTCTTTCAGTTGCATGTTCCTGCTACTAGTCTGCTGATCAGCTAAGTGGACTCTTGTCCTTATTGTTTTGTTTTTCTTGTCCAGTTTACAGTTTTGTCATTTCCTGTTACTGGAAGCTCTTGTGGACTGAAATTGCCACTCCTGTGTCATGAGTTGACACAGGAGTCTTAAAGTAATTTCAGGATGGGTTTTTGAAAGGGTTTTTCAGCTGACCGTGAAGTCCTCTTTTGTATCCTTCCTCTATCTAGTAAGTGGACCTCGCTTTGCTAAATCTACCTTCATACTGTGTATGTCTTTCCCTCTGAACTCACCGTTAATATACGTGGGGGCTACTATCATCTTTGGGGAATTTCTCTAGAGGTAAGCCAGGTCTGTTCCTTCCTCTTCCAGGCGTAGTTAGTTCTCCGGCTGGCGCATGGCATCTAGGCAGCCGTAGGAATGCTTCCTGGCTACTGTTAGTTGTGTGGTAGATTTAGGTCACGGTCAGCTTGAGTTTCCATCACCCGAGAGCTAGTCTGTTATTTTGTGTTTCTGATGTTCCCATGCCATTGGGGAATCATGACAATATTGGCACTTATTATTTTGTACTTTCCATCTGTACCCATTTATAGTTATCTTATATAGTGCTTTTTGGGGGGGCTTACAGGCAGAGGGGTTCCCCATTTCCCCTTCATGTGTTGTCGTTATAGCTCTAACATTTTGTTCTTGCTCTATGTCCTAATTTTTTTAATAATAAACTAATTTTGTACATTTGTACTTCTGGCTCCCTGTCTCTCCTGTTTATATAGTATTTCTCGCAGGTCACACTGCTGGTCCGTGTGTAGTCCGTATTTTTCTCGCCCCCATAGACTTTCATTGGCGATTTTTTGGCGCAATACGGTGACAAACGCAGCATGCTGCGATTTTCTACGGCCGTACAAGACCGTATAATACGGATCAGTAAACTACGGCAGATAGGAGCTGGGCCATAGAGAATCATTGTACCGGATGCAATCCGTATTTTCTGCACCTCTCATACGTCCGTAAAACTCGCTAGTGTGACGCCGGCCTCAAAAGGAGAGCTGAGAACACCAAGAAGTAAGGAAATTCACAGGCTTCCCCGTCAGTGGTCTCAAATTACTGAATTGGCTGATGGACCGGAGTTGTGGATGTCCAGCTTAGATAAGCTCACTCTGTAAAAATACGAACCATCACACGTCTATCGAAGGAAAAATAAAAACATTACTCATATCAGAGTAACTTCATAATTTTTTTAACCACTTAAAAAAATTATGCAAGTTTGGCATCGCTGTAATCATAGTGATTTGGAGAATGAGGTTTTCAGTTTACAATTACCATGCGAAGAACAAATAAAAACAAAAACCCAGGCAACAATTGCGTAATTTTATTTTTTGGAAAATTTGTCCCATTTTTCAGTATATTGTATAATAAAATGGATGGTGTCATTCAAAACTACAACTTGTCCAGCAAGAAAACAAGCGTTTGTTCGACTATGTGGACAGAAAAATAAAAAAGTTATGGCTGAGTAAGAACGCAAAGGAAAAAAAAAAAGAAGGAAAAATTGCCCTGTTCTTAAGGGGTTAATTAAGGACTATATAAAAAGGTTACGATCATGTTTTCTGTCTTACAACTCATTACATGCTCCTAGCATGATCTTCTCTTCCAGTAAAAAAAAAATGTCTTATCTTGGTTGTAAGGTCACATTGTAGGAAAGTGCTGAATCTTTGTTGTTTGATAACTTTTTGACACAAAATAAAGGGTAGCATTATAAGCCCGTAAGGTTGCATGACACATTGGTTCATTATTTTCTAGGATGTTCTGACCTCTAAATGCTGACGTTTTATTTTCAGTTTGGTCATGGGTAAAAATACATGACAAGGCAGACTTGGATCACTCTCACCTCCAATATAACTACATCTTAGGGCTCTTTCAGATGTCAGTGTATCCGGTATATGTGGTGACAGTTTTCACACGTATCGGAGACACACGTGTAGACCCATTCAAGTGAATGGATCTGTGCACGTCTGTGTGTTTCCACAGCCCGTGTGTCAGTAGGCAAAATACGCTGATGTGCATTTTTTAACATCAGCACGAACCGCAAAACGTCCCGCACACGTGCACACTAATGACATACAGACGACATCCGTGTGTCATCAGTATGACACATACCAGCACCAGGGAAGCAGCGGTACTGTTAGCGCTGTTCCCCGGCGCCAGGTGCTGAAGACTGCTCTCATCATTCCCCCATGCTCACGTCACGATCAGCAAGGGCAGGGAAGAATGATGAGAGTTGTGCTCAATTGATAACGGTGACAGATGAGAGTTGTAGCCCACAGCTGTCTGTTTTACCTGGCTGGTTATCAAAAATACAGGGAAACCGATGCTGGATTTTTCATTTATTTATAGCCCAGGTGGCGGTTGATGAATACTCCCATTACCCAGCACCTGCTCTCACTGTTATTAGTGGTTAACAGCAGCAGGTGTAGGCTGATGGGAGTAGTAGTCCCATCAGCTGTCGCCTGCTTTCACTGTTATCAGTTGAATATAATGCTCAACATTCTCCCCTACTCACTGGCAGAGCAGGAGAGGATGATGCGAGCAGGAAATATCAGGAAGTGTGAAACCGGCCTTATTTACAGCCTTGCATCGCTGTAGTCCTGGGTTCAAATCCCACCAAGGACAACATCTGCAAGGAGTTTGTATGTTCTCCCAGTGTTTGCGTGGGTTTCCTCTGGGTTCTCCGGTTTCCTCCCAGATTCCAAAGACATACAGATAGGGAATTTAGACTGTGACCCCCATTGGGGACAGCGATGATAATGTGTGCAAATTCCACTGCGGAATATGTTGGCGGTATATAAAAATAAAGATTATTATTATTATTACGGAAGACACCACTAGGTTTTGAATTTTCTTACCCATAATTGGTCAGTTCCTTTTCATCAGTATCCTGCCAGCACTATAGGTGCTGTAGTTTCATTCTCCTCATATCACAGCCTTGAGTGCTTCTTCTATTGTCTAATGGTGTGTCTGTTATGAACTGAATGCCCACCTCTTTTTATGCATGTATGGAGCTTCAACATGGAGACGGGACTTACCCCTACTTAATTTAACCAGCATTTAGACCAAGGATGCAAAAACCTTTCAAGTCAGAGGGCCACACTGTAAGACTGAACCAATTTTAGGGACTACTATAAAATGTAAGGGGGTATTACCATGAGACATTCATTGCTTATCAAACGTACATGTCATAAACGCTTGATTTTTCCTGTCACCATTTTCATGACTTCCTCCTATCAAGACAATGGAGGTTTCCGTCTCCCCCATTCAAGCACAGACCATGCATTTGACCATTCGTTGTAATTTATGCAGTCTGCTAAGAAAAGGGAGTGTTTCACTATTGATATAGTCACATTCATGCATCTTATCAGCTCCTTTCTGAAGTGGCAAATAACAGCCAGGAGATCTCCATCCTCCCAACATATAGGAATCCAAAGATGGCTACACATTGCACCATTAGGACTTACCTGCCTGTGCTCCAGTGCTATGTGCCATTCCTCTTCTTAGGCTACTTTCACACTAGCGTCGGGCTCGGCCCGTCGCAGTGCGTCGGGCCGAGGTCACCGACGCTAGCGTTGTCTCCGCCGCACAACGGGGGCAGCGGATGCATTTTTCCAGCGCATCCGCTGCCCCATTGTGAGGTGCGGGGAAGTGCGGGGAGGTGGGGGCGGAGTTCCGGCCGCGCATGCGCGGTCGGAAAAAGAGGACCGTCGGGAGCAAAAAACGTTACATGTAACGTTTTTTGCTACCGGCGGACCGCCACAACACGGCGCAACCGTCTCACGACGGTTGTGACGTGTGGCAATCCGTCGCAATGCGTCGCTAATGTTAGTCAATGCAGAAAAAACGCATCCTGCAAGCACTTTTGCAGAATGCGTTTTTTCTGCAAAACGACGCATTGTGACGGATTGCAGTTAACGCTAGTGTGAAAGTAGCCTTACTGACGTGGAAAATACATGTCAGGAACCACTAAAGACAAACAGTCATGTCTGTGACCAGGAGGTAGGGAGCCAAACAGAAATGCACTACACGCTGCATCTTGTCACCAGGTAGTGCTCTCCTGCTCTAGACAGATTACACTTGACAACAGGCAGCAGACAGCAAATTGGAAAGAGACACCTCACGGTCAGCACTTTGGATTGATTTTTTTGTGGATAATACAACATAGTTAAAAAAAAAAGTTATTTGAATATTGAATATTTAATCACATTATCCGATGAGATGAAGATATCTGAAAGCACAGTGACATCATATACTTTATTTAGCATAAGTACATTCTGACTTCTTAAATTAAAATATGGACTTTGTAAGACATTGTACGGAGCTATAATTCATGGAGCTCTCTCTGTAGCACTTTCCTGTGCTCCAAGCCTTGCTTCCAGTGCAAGACTTATGTGATGCAGAACACTCTGATACTGCGGGTACTCCTGCTGGACCTGGTGGATGATCGTGCTGACTGTGTGCATGCGGCTCTCTTGCTTTTGCTGCTCTGCCTCCAATGTTTGTGGGCTGCTGAAAACCGGAATGTATTTACCGTCCTTTACAGCTTGCAAACGCTTCACACGAGTCTGGAGGGCCACAATCTGCGACAGGTTCTGGGCGAGAGAGAAAATACTCGGGTTAGGGATCACTCGCACCAGCGTATAACATGGCTGTGAGCTATATGATGTGTTATCTGGTAGCAAGCAGCCCAATGTTATACTATGGGGCAGTGCAGATCTGTGACGTGTCAGATAGCACGCAGCCCAATGTTATACTATGGGGCAGTGCAGATCTGTGATGTCTCAGATAGCACACGGCCCAATGTTATACTATGGGGCAGTACAGATCTGTGATGTATCAGATAGCACTCGGCCCAACGTTATATTATGGGGCAGTGCAGATCTGTGATGTATCAGATAGCACTCAGCCCAATGTTATACTATGGGGCAGTACAGATCTGTGATGTATCCGATAGCACTTGGCCCAATGTTATACTATGGGGCAGTGCAGATCTGTGATGTATCAGATAGCACTAAGCCCTATGTTATACTATGGGGCAGTACAGATCTGTGATGTATCAGATAGCACTCGGCCCAATGTTATACTATGGGGCAGTACAGATCTGTGATGTATCAGATAGCACTTAGCCCAACATTATATTATGGGGCAGTGCAGATCAGTGATGTCTCAGATAGCATTCGGCCCAATGTTATACTATGGGGCAGTGCAGATCTGTGATGTGTTATCAGATAGCACTCGGTCCAATGTTATACTATGGGGCAGTGCAGATCTGTGATGTGTTATCAGATAGTACTCAACCCAACGTTATACTATGAGGCAGTGCAAATCTGTGATGTATCCGATAGCACTCGGCCCAATGTTATACTATGGGACAGTGACAAATACTCAAGAAAAATGGCAGCAACAACATGTCAAAATTCTATATACAAATTGTACCTTATGCCCAATAATTTGTTGCTGCTATAACTATGACTGGACTATAGTTGTGGACTGATCGCTCATAAACTTGAACCAAGGGGGGAATGTGGAAACCACACACAAAAAATGTGATCCAATATGTCCACAGTAAAAAGTAATACTTTATTAGAGTTAAAAATAATCCACAAGTACATGAGAGGAACAGAGAACATAAAATGCAACCATTAAGACACCTGTAGCTGTTGAAACGGATGCCTCAGCCCAAGAGGCAAGCAGGCAGATTAACAGAGTAATACTACCAGGCATAACTGTAATTCATTAAAATAATCCACCCCATATTGTACATCTATCATATTTCACCAGAGCGTCAGTTACAATACACGTGCAGCATTGCGTTAAACAGATTCTGAGAAGATCATTGGTGTGGGGTTAGAGCAGGGGAACTGCCATATTATGCATACCAAGCAGTAATTACTGTGCCATAATGTCCAGATTTTATTTAATGGCTGCATTTTATGTTCTCTGTTCCTGTCATGTACTTGTGGATTATTTGTAACTCTAATAAAGTATTACTTTTTACTATGGACATATTGGATCGCATATTTTGTGTGTGGTTTCCACATTCCCCCCTTGGTTACTATGGGACAGTGCAGATCTGTGATGTATCAGATAGTACTGGGCCCAATGTTATACTATGGGGCAGTGCAGATCTGTTAAGTGTTATCACATAGCACTCGGCCCAATGTTATACTATGGGGCAGTACAGATCTGTTATGTATCCGATAGCGCTCAGCCCAATGTTATACTATGGGGCAGTACAGATCTGTGATGTATCAGATAGTACTGGGCCCATTGTTATACTATGGGGCAGTACAGATCTGTTAAGTGTTATCAGATAGCACTCAGCCCAATGTTATACTATGGGGCAGTACAGATCTGTTATGTATCCGATAGCGCTCAGCCCAATGTTATACTATGGGGCAGTACAGATCTGTGATGTATCAGATAGTACTGGGCCCATTGTTATACTATGGGGCAGTACAGATCTGTTATGTATCCGATAGCGCTCAGCCCAATGTTATACTATGGGGCAGTACAGATCTGTGATGTATCAGATAGTACTGGGCCCATTGTTATACTATGGGGCAGTACAGATCTGTTATGTATCCGATAGCGCTCAGCCCAATGTTATACTATGGGGCAGTACAGATCTGTGATGTATCAGATAGTACTGGGCCCAATGTTATACTATGGGGCAGTGCAGATCTGTTAAGTGTTATCAGATAGCACTCAGCCCAATGTTATACTATGGGGCAGTGCAGATCTGTGATGTATCAGATAGTACTCATGCGCACTCATAGAAGTCTATGGGTGCGTGTGAAACATCAGACTGCACTCATGTCAGAGTGCAGTCCGACATCCGCAGACAGAAACAATGGAGAAGATGGAGAAATTAAGTTCTCCATCTTCTCCACACCTGTGCTCCAATGTGAGAGAATCGCATCACACTAAGATGACATTTGGCTCAAACTCTAACAGCATTAGCATTACTGGCCCAATTCTCTCACACAAGAGAATCTATGGCCGTTTGAGTGAGCCGTTAGTGAAAGAAGAATTAAAAGGGTTGTCCAGTGAAAACAAGTTAACTTGCTGACTTGTGGGTGGCGCACCACTGGGTCCCACATAGATTTGCAACTCAGGGAATATATATCCAAGTTACAAAATTGAGTAGCTGGTCGGACATCAGACCGCCACTTTATTCATTCTCTATGGGGCAGCTGGAAATGGCAAACTGCAGGGGCCAGCGACCCCATAGGGACAGAATGGACCACAGGTCACAGTGCCGCTCTATTCTAATAGGGATCACGCCAGGGCTACATGAAGACTTTGGCCACAACAGCCATCATGCCACTAAAGTTCGTTGATTGCCACAGCTACATCACAGCGCTATACAAATAGATAAGGTCGCATTGCAACATCTACATGGCCACAAGCAAGGTGCAAAAAAGCCAATACAGACTGATTTTTTGTGACTTGCTTGTTGCAGTCTTGATTGTGTAGGTGTCACAATGTGACGTAGCAATGGCACTGAGTAAACTTCAGTCGCGCGATGGCTGTTGTGGCTAAAGTAGCCATGCAATCCTGGCCTAAAAGTTCATCCGTGAGGGTCCCAACAACTGGAAAACAACCAATCAACAAGTTTTTCACATATCCTGTGGATAAGAATTTGCCTTCACAAGAAATCCCCTTTAAAGAACAAATGTAAGATTACCTGACGTTTCTTTTCTTGCAGCTGCTCAATGTCATTTTCCATGGAGCCGGCGTCTAATCTCAGGGTGGAGATATGGTGCTGTTTCTCTGAAATGGCTGCAGTGATTGTCTTCTGAGTGTCTTCCATGTCAGAGATGGTGCTGTTACATTCATCTGTACTCTGTGCAATATAAAGGACAATATGTTCTTACTTAAGCTGAGTAACATGAGATCGGACATCATTTTCACTTCATAATAAACATTTTCCATCCCTTGTACTAAATATTTTTTTAATTTATAGTTCATAAATTAGTAATACTCAAAAATGTGAAACTTTCAAATATATATTATCAGAGAAATTTACTTCTCCCAAGTGGACTGATCATTCAATTCATGGTCAAAATCTGTTTTTAGTAATGACAGATTTTCCCATTAGTGAGATAAAAGATGACAGTTGGTGCTTGTAAAATTCTATGGGGAGTGGAGGGGGAGGAGTTAGAGGCAGAGAGAAACATTCTGCTGCAAATTCTTCTGAAACTACAGTTCTCCCTCAAATTTAAAGGCGTATTCCCATCTCCAAGATGCTATTTGACTATGTAATATGTGTAATACTAATGATAGTATTAGCAAATGCCTCCAATTAGAACTGTAGTATAGTTCTTCAGCTATGTCACTTACCCCATGTGCAGGTCATTGCAGTAGCTTAGATATCCATGGTTAAGTTAAGAAAAAAATGTAAAATACAAATATTTGGTATCGCTGCATTCGTAAAAGTCTATACAAGAAAAAGGTAAATTTATCCAATCGGTAAACAGCGTAATGAGGAAATAAAACAAAAGGCCAAATTACATTTTTTTGGCTGCTGCAACATTGGAATAAAAGGTGATCAAAAATGTATCTACCCAAAAATGGTATCAGTAAAAACATTAGCGAAAGGAGCAAAAAATAAGCCCTCACCAAGCTGAGGATCCCAAAAAAAAAAAACCATTATGGATCTCGAAAAATGGTGACAAAAGCAAGATTTATTTATATCTTTAACCACTTAAATAAACCTATCTGTGTAATCGTACTGACCTGGAGAATCATATTCAGCTTTACCATATAGTAAACATAGTAAATTAAATACCTCTAAACAATTGTGGAATTGCCCTTTTTGTTTTACATTGGCACTTGGAATTTTTCCAGTACACTATGTGGTAGAATGAATGGTGTCCTTCAAAAGTACAACTCGTCCTGCAAAAAACAAGCCCTCGCATGGCCATATTGATGGAAAAAAAAGATGTCTCTTGGAAGAAGGGGAGGAAAAACTAAAACAGAAAATCACCATGTCGTGAAGGGGTGAAACACAGAGTACACAAGACAGTTACGGATTGACCGTTGCCATATGGCTACTTTATGTTGGTTATTACACACCCATTGAATTTTTGGGGACATTAGACGGCTGTTTTGGCACCCAAGTGGATCTCAGTGTATATGTGATAGGGTGCTTGCAATATATTCCGGCCAAATTTCCGCTCCAAAAGACAAACAGTGCCGTTCCCTTCTAAGCCCTGCCGTGTGACTAAGCAGTCTGGTTGTCTTCTTCAGTTGGTGACTTGCCGGATTCCTCCACTACTTGCTGGGTAAGCCGGGGTCACTTCTCAATGCTAGTCTATGAGAGCCAGAACGAGGCCTGGACTTATATTGAGAGCTTGTGACTGTTACTGCTGACTTCCAGCCAGTCAGAAGCTGCAGTAATAAGATGGCGACATGGGACCGGAGTGGCACCAGGAACAGCGCAAGCCAGCAGGAGGGGAGTTTTAAAACTTACAGTATTTTCTTACCATCAGAATTTCCTTGATTTTTTTCCTTAGCTCATGTAGTTTTCCATGAAAATCATTTGCAGTCAGATGCTTCTTGTCCTTCTCAGTCTGAGTTTTGCCCCGCATCGTGATTGTTTCTCTCCTGGAAACCACGGCTTCCATCTCCCGGATCATTTTTTCTTGCTGTTTCATCAGCTGTGCATATCGAACCTACAGGCAAAGTATAGGTTTAGTAGCGTTACCATAATTCACTCCAGCACACCCTGGATCAAAACTGCCATACAAAATGCCAGTCTTTAGGATTCAGCTTCTTCCATTTAAGAGTCTGAACCATCATATGCGTATAATTCATACCGTTATCCTCAACTTATTATAGAATCTTCTATCATCCCACATAGTATGATGACCCCATATAGTATGACGCCCAAACAGCCCCCACATACAATATGATGCCCCCACATAGTGTGATATCCACACAGCCCCCATACACAATATGATGTCCCCATAGCCTCTCACACAGTACGATGCCCCCACATTGTATGATGTCCACACAGCCCCCATACACAATATGATGTCCCCATAGCCTCTCACACAGTATGATGCCCCCACATTGTATGATGTCCACACAGCCCCCCACATACAATATGATGCCCCCACATTGTATGATGTCCACTCAGCCCCCATACACAATATGATGTCCCCATAGCCCCTCATACAGTATGATGCCCCCACATAGTATGATGTCCACACAGCCCCCCACACACAATATGATGTCCCCATAGCCCCTCACACAGTATGATGCCCCCACATAGTATGATGTCCACACAGCACCCCATACACAATATGATGTCCCCATAGCCTCTCACACAGTATGATGCCCCCATATAGTATGATGTCCACACATCCCTCATACACAATATGTCCCCATAGCCTTTCACACAGTATGATGCCCCCACACAGTATGATGTCCACACAGCCCCCATACACAATATGTTCCCATAGCCTCTCACACAGTATGATACCCCCACATAGTATGATGTCCACACAGCCCCCACCACAATATGATGTCCCCATAGCCTCTCACACAGTATGATGCCCCCATATAGTATGATGTCCACACATCCCTCATACACAATATGTCCCCATAGCCTTTCACACAGTATGATGCCCCCACACAGTATGATGTCCACACATCCCCCATACACAATATGTTCCCATAGCCTCTCACACAGTATGATGCCCCCACATAGTATGATGTCCACACAGCCCCCACCACAATATGATGTCCCCATAGCCTCTCACACAGTATGATGCCCCCACACAGTATGATGTCCACACAGCCCCCACACACAATATGATTCCCCAACATATTATGATGTCCACACAGCCCCCCATACACAATATGATGTCCCCATAGCCTCTCATACAGTATGATGCCCCCACATAGTATGATGTCCACACAGCCCCCAAAGAAAAATATTTAGAATTGAGAGTCCTCAGTGGTTGATACCTTTTAATGGCTAACTGAAAAGATGGTAACAAATTGCAAGCTTTTGAGATTACTCAGGTCTCTTCATCAGGCATAGACTAATACAAATTCTGAAGAATCACATATTTATACACAACACAGCACAGAAAAATGCCATAGAGAAGACAGGTAACGTTAAGCAGAATTACCATTATGGGAGAGGGATAAACAGTTGTGCTCCATCTTTTTAGTTAGCCATTAAAAGGTATCAACCAATGAGGACTCTCAATTCTAAATATTTTTTTATCTACTCGCTAACACGGTACCAAGATATTTATCAATACTGCCCCTCCACACACACATACAATATGATGTCACCATAGCCCCCACACAGTATGATGCCCCCATAACTGCACACCCAGTATGATGCCTCCACAGGTCTCAAACATAGCATGATGGCCCCCACATACAGTATGATGGCCCCACAAATCCTCACACAGTATTATGAATCTCACAGTCCCCCACACATGGTATGACAGTCCTCACTGCCCCCCCCCCCCCAAAACACAGTACAGTGCCGGCAAAATAACCTTTCAAGTTCAAAGAACCAACAAAATCTTAACATTCAAGTGTTTTATTGTGGCTATTTCAATACAAGTAGTATTCTGTCATGTCACCCTTACATTATTCTTACTGGCAACTAAGCCAGTCTTGCTATTAGACAGTTTTTATTATCTCCCTCATTGTGTGCACTTTTAAGAAGAAGTGAAATTATGATGTGGATTTAACATATAAAGGTTTTTTTTTTGCAGCAGCAGAAGCGAAAAGATTTTTTTTTTGCCTGCACTGTATGATCCTCCACACAGTATGATGGTCCTTATAGTTCCACGTTATATAGTTTGATCCCCCACACAGCCCCCTGTATACAGTATGAGCCCCAGCACAGATCCCCTATATACAGTGAGCCCCCATACAGCCCTCCCCTACATATAGCATGAGCCCCATCGCAGCCGCCCTTTATAAGATATCAGCCCACACACACAACCCCAATATACAGTATGAGCCCACGCAAAGCTTCCCCTATATACTGGGTGTAAGAGTCATCTCGGTCTGGTAGTCGGGGGCAGGTATATCTCGCCCAGGTACTTGTCCTATGTGAATTAGGCCGCTCAGTATTTTCAGGATACTCAGGGGTTAATAAGTGTAGGAATAAAGGATGACCAGCTGGGGGTTTTCAGCGTCAGCCTGGGGCACACAGATTGCCTGTCTGTGTGAGACAAACGTGAGTGAGAGCTGTGCTCATGATCTGTGAAATGTTAGCTGGGAGGGAGAAGCCCCCCCAGTTGTTAGCAACGTATTTGTTTAGTTAGCGCCGGACAGGCTAGGATTTATTTTTATGTTTTGTTTTCTGTATTTGCTTTCACTTTAATAAACCTGACCTGAGGTCAGTTAACTTGGAAACCTGCTGTCGCCTCAGAGTTCAATGCACAAACCACGTGACCTTTGACCCCAGCAAAGGCGATCCCGGAGTGTTTTGTCACATGTGTTAGTGGCACATGCTGAACGGTGGAAGGAGGAGTTGGCAGCTCCATCCACCACCATTATATTCAGCACTACCTGCATCCTGAGAATGCAGATACCAGTGATCAAGACGTCGGCCGCATGGTGCTGCCCGTGGCTCACTATTTTCAGCCCCACAGAAGCATCCAGAGGACAGGATGTGCCCCATAGGCCACACTTTGTCTAGGTTTGTGCTAGACCATATATTCATGTTTCCTTGCTTCCCCTGTACCTGCATGCGGTGGATCTCCGCTTTCATGGCTTTGATCTCTCCTTGGCCAGTTTCAGAATCCACTGCGTTACGCATCTCCTTTGCCAGTTGAATTTTCTTTTCCCAAAGCATTATTTGGTGTCTGTCAAAAGAGCAGAAATCCACATAAGGAAAAATAACCATAATACTTGTTTTTTCCAAATGTATTGTGTATTCCATTTTGTATAATCTAGCCTGGCTCCTTCTAGCACTCGAGTAGAGATCTGTATGCAGAAAAGTTATATCTAAGTGCAAAAGCTGGCACTCAAACATGGGCTAGATCGATAGTTAAAATGAACGGAGGCTTCTGCTCTTTCAATTATAGCAAATGTGGTGGTCTCACTACCAGGACCCCCACCTGACAGTTTGCGTCTTGATTTGCAGATGGAAAATCGGCAGCAAATTACAATAGCAGCAATTACATCTCAACCACAAGCGGCAAAAAAAATAAAATAAAAAAGTTAAAAATTCCAAATGGAAACTGAAACACAGTGCTGATTATTTTACCCCTTAATGACTATGGAATTTTTTGTTTTTTTCTTCCCTTGTTCTGAGAGTCATAGCTGTTTTCAATGTCCTGTTGACATAACCATACGACAGCTTGGGTTGTAGCATTGAATGCAGGGCTGTGGAGTCGGAGTCGTGGATTCGGAGTCGGAGCCCATTTTGGTGGAGTCAGAGTCGGAGTCATGGAAATTGAGGAGTCAGAGTTGGAGGTTTATCTTACTGACTCCACAGTCCTGGCATGCTGTAGAGTCAGAGTCATGGAGTCGGAGCCCATTTTGGTGGAGTCAGAGTCGGTGTCACAGAAATTGAGGAGTCGGAGGTTTCGTTTACCAACTCCACAGCCCTGATTGAATGACACTATTCATTTTACTATACCATCTTTTGGGCAGTTTGTTTTTACGGCAGTAATTGAGTGTATAATATTATCCCGGTAGATTGAACTGCATTTCCATGATGACAGATTCAGTTTAACACCTTTCTGATGTTGGACGTAATAGTACCCCCACGTTGGAATCCCTCCCTTTGATGTGAGCTCACATCTTTACCGGCACATGTCAGCTGCTTTGAACAGCTGACATTTGCCTCTTAGCAGCCGTGGATGGAATTGCGATCCACCCGCAGCTGTTAACTGCCGCTGTCAATGGCATTTAACTCGAGCTTTCGGCAAGCATGCCAGAAATGCTGCCCATCGGTGATCCTGGGTCACCGATGGGTTGGCATGACAACCAGAGGTCTACAGCAGACCTTTATGGTTATCATAGCAACTGAGCATTTCTGCTACACACAGGTGATCTGATCATCGCCTGTGTGCAGCAGAGCCGATCAGACAACTGCAGCTCCTAGTCTCCCATGGAGACTATTGAAGCATGCAAAAAGTAAAAAATAAGTTATTAAAAAATAAAAAAAAATATAAAAGTTGAAATCATCCCCCTTTTCACCCCATTCAAAATAAAACAATAATAAAAAAAAATCAAATATACACCTATTTGGTATCGCCGTGTTCAGAATCGCCCGATCTATCAATATAAAAAAAAAAATTAACCCGATCGGTAAACGGCGTAACAAAAAAAAATAAATAAAAACATCAGAATTACATTTTTTTTGGTCGCTGCTACATTGCAATAAAATGCAATAACGGGCGATCAAAAGATTGTATCTGCACCAAAATGGTATAAATAAAAACATTAGCTCGGCACGCAAAAAATGGAGACGCTTAAGGTATCGGAAGATGGCACAATTTTTTTTTTTACTAAAGCTTTGATTTTTTTTCACCACTTAAATAACAAAGAACCTAGACATGTTTGGTGTCTATGAACTCATAATGACCTGGAGAATCATAATGGCAGGTCAGTTTTAGCATTTAGTGAACATGGTATAATAAAAAAAACAAACTGTGGAACTGCACTTTTTTGCAATTTCACCGCACTTGGAATTTTTTTCCTGTTTTCCAGTACACAATATGTTAAAATCAATGGTGTCTTTCAAAAGTACAACTTGTCCAGCAAAAAACAAGCCTTCACGTGGCCATATTGAAGGAAAAATAAAAACATTAAGGCTCTGGGCAGAAGGGGAGCAAAAACCGAAAATGCAAAAATGAAAATACCTCCGGTCATGAAGGGGTTAAAGCCACTATGTCAGCAGGTTTTGCAATGTGATCTGACAGCAGCATGATGTAAGGAAAGAGACCCAGATTCCAGTGATGCATCACTTAGTTTACTTGAGATAGAATCAGTTTTCTAAGCTGCAGATTAAGGAATGTTGAGCCTTATAAAACCCCGCCCACACCATTGATTGGCTGCCTCCTGAATACACTGTATATTGACAAAAAGCCAATAATCAGTGGTGTGGGTGGGGTTGTACCAGGAGGCATGAGTGATAATCTCTTGCTGATAAAACTGTTTTTATTGAAATGTCAAAATAATGTCTAATAAGTGACATATCCCAGTAATCAGGATCTCTTCCACTATATCATAGGTGCTCTCAGATTACATAGCAAAAACCTGTTCACAGATTCCCTTTAAGTACATATCAAAGCTTTTTGCAAAATCCATAGCATTCTGTATGTCAAAATTGGCATGTTAGTTTGATGAGACCTGCTTTTTCCTGAGTCCATTATTACATTATTTTCTCCAATCTCTGACAGCGGCATCAATAGTGATCTGGCAGGAGGAGGGGGGCAGCATTCTATATGCCACTGGCGTGTCCGTGACATAATCTTGGGGCACTAATGGGTTGCTATAACAGCCGGGGGTCGGTTGAAGACCTCCATGCCTGTCATTACGGAGCTGGGTTTCAAATGAGACAGTGATTTTTACAATATGTACCAATACTGTGGTATTGCTGTATATAGCAGAAGTGATCAGACAATTGCAGGTTATAGTCCCCTAAGGGGACTAAAATATATTGTGAATAGTTAAAAAAATGTTAAAGATGACACTGTATATAATGCTACTGGGGTTATTCCCACCATTCACACTCACTCAGTTTCCACCAGGCTATGTAGAAGTCTTTCTTTCTCCTCCTGCACGTTATCCAGGTTCTCCTGCATTTCTATTGACTCCTTTTCTGCCTCCTAAAATTACAGAAGTGAAGAGTTGAGGCCTCTATTACGCATCCTAACCTAGCAGAGTACTCCTCCTGGCACCTACCCGAAGAGATCGCATGAACTCGCTCTCCATCAGGTGGTTATGCTGCAGGAGATGGTCCTTAGAGGTTGACTTCTTGCTGAGCAGCATGTTTAGGCGCAGAAGGTCATTTTTCAAGCTTTTCATGTGATGTTCAATATCCTTTTGCTCGTTTTTCTCTTGTTCAATATCATCTGCCAATAAAGAGTGTTTGTGATGACATGATTCAGCAATGAAGCAAGAAAACTAGAAATGTTCAGCATATAAGAAAAACTGAGACACAGTAACTTCAGAATTCTTTGACCTACTGGTCACCAGTATGTGTCCTCCTCTTTTTTAATGAAAAAATGCTTTATTTTTCACTTTCTAGCATAATAAAAATATTAACAATAGTAACAATTAGAATCATATAAATTATATACAGTGGTTTAGGGGGTAATGTTTCTCCTTGTGGAGAGTGACATATCAGCTCTGGCTTGCCAAGGTAAGGAGGCTTATTAGCCATGCAATGCTCCTCTAGTTAAGCCCCCGTCTCACTAAGCGAGATCGCTAGCGAGATCGCTGCTGAGTCACAAGTTTCGTGACGCAACAGCGACCTCCGTAGCGATCTCGCTTTGTGTGACACGTAGCAGCGACCAGGCCCCTGCTGTGAGATCGCTGGTCGTGTCGGAATGGCCTGGACCTTTTTTTGATCGTTGAGGTCCCGCTGGGTAGCACACATCGCTGTGTTTGACACCTTACCAACGACCTCGTTGACGACTCAGACACTGAATCGTCATAATAGCTCCCATGTGAGATCGTTGTACAGGTCGCTACAGGTCGCTGGTGAGATGTCAAACAGTGAGATCGCAGCTGCGATCGTTAGTAAGATCTCACTGTTTGACATCTCACCAGCGACCACATAGCGACGCAGCAACAATCCCTGACAGGTCGTATCGTTGTTGGGATCGCTTTAGCGTCGCTAAGTGAGACGGGGCCTTTAATGTAATATGCAAATTGCCTCTTCAGAGAAGAAGACGACTTGAACTCTATGGCACCACCTGCTGGAAGCAGCGATCCTACAAGTCACTATCAAGCCTTGAAATGTGACTTAGGTTAAAAGTCAAATCAGAATCTCAATTTGCAGACAGTGTTTCGGGGTATTGCCCCTCGTCAGTGCAAAGCATGAGAACTGATTTAGCTAGGTGAGAGGCTCTGGACTGAGGTCTAAGGGGTAACGTTTCTTCTTGCAGACAACGATATACCGCCTCTGGCATGCCAAAGTAAGTAGGCTTATTCGCTGTGCAATGTTCCTCTGGGAAATTTAATATGCAAATTACGTCTTCAGAGAGGAAAAGCACTTGAACTTAATTTCTCTTGCGGGTTTGGTAGATGTGTGTCAGTAATGTAAGCTGTGCCAGTAACACATGATTACTGAGAGAGTTTAATGTGAATGGATTTTGGGCCCGGGTTTTTGGAGTAACCTAGCTGGGGAAAAAGTCGATCCTGTGATTCAGTCCAGGGGTTACAGGCCTATTAACAGCAGCTGAGTTAGCTCAGAAGTGTGGAGTGTGGGGAGACTGGAGAAAGGCAGAGCTGCTGGTTAGGCTGCTCTGCAGAGGGGTGTGCTGGAGCCAAATTGAGAGGTGTTTGCTTGGTGAACACATTTAATACAAGTGTGAGCTGCTGCTGGAAATACTGAGGTTTGTGATGCTGCTACATTTATGTTGTGAAGAAAAGGACTGTTTATGTTATCCAAAATAGTAATTACGGCACTCCTGTAGATGGTGCCCAAGTAGCATGTAAATCTTGTAGAAAGGTGTAAGAAAACAATTTTATTGTGTGCAGGCTATCCAAAAATAAAGAAGAGGTTTCAGTCATATAATGACCCACATTCTGCTTATCCAGAGTATTTGATATTCCCTGTATCCTTGTGCACACTGCAATCTGTCTGCCTGATGAAGGTCATTACATGACCATAACGTCTTATTATTGGATTGCCTGCACACAATACAATTATCTTGTTTATGTTTTCCATTGATACTAAAGGAAGGCTGTTTTTGTTTTGGAGCTGTAAAGTTTATGATGGACAATAATCTACATGCTGTTTTGATATAAAACCCTGTGCCTCGTGTGTCCAAGTAGCTCCCCAATAGTGTGAACCCCTACAGTACATATTTGGAATCTATATCTAATTAGATATATTAGATATATACCTGGGCAAATATATCAACACTGTCCAATTTTACAGTGCAAACTTAGGTTAGACAATGTTATTAGTGGTTTATGCTATTTGATATACCCGGAACATCATTAGACTTGCTTGTCTAACTTTATATCACCTTGTAGTTGGCCAAAAAAAAATCATGTAAGAAAACATTTGGCGCAAATGACTCCAGAATTGTGGCAGAAGTGCATTGCTGGCTTGGCTACAGTTCCTTTTTGGGGCGACTCACTTTCTGTGCGGACTTTTTTCTGTTGTAATATAGTCAGTTCTCGCTGTAACATCTCTACTGAAGCAGCCTGCTCCTCTCTCTGCTTGGTCAGCCTGACCATCTCTGTCTGCAGCCGGAGCCAATACTGCTGGACTGATGCAATATCCAAATGACATTCTTCTATCTGTTTGGTCAGCGCAGTTATCTGGATCTCCAGGGGTCCTAGTTCTTTACCCTTCAGACAAGAAACATAACTTAATATCCATGTAATAGATAAAAGGTCAGCACTATTAGCAGGAGCTGGGCAGTATTCACACGTGCGCAATATTATACTGAGCTAAAATGAAGCATATCAAAAAGTAGACTGGCACTCACCATCCAGTATGATAAAACACATCTATTTTCAAGGTACCTTAAGAAAGCGCTCTTTTTATATACACCTTAACCATGCAAAGAAAATAGGCAGCTGCTTCATTATTCTGGGAGGCGAGTGCCAATCTACCTTTTGATGTGTTACATGACTTTAATACGATGTAAAATAGGTTAAATGTATCAGCGGGATTTATATTTTGCAATGTCTACTTTGGACTATAGTTGCACCATCAGTCCCGGAAACTTAACCCCTATTGTGGTTGATTAGTAACTGGGCCAAGGGGCTCTCTCTGTCGCCGCACTGCTCTGCAATGTAACTGTGAGATGCAGATTGATTGTTATGTTAGCCAGGGATCTCTGAAGACCCTCAAGTCTGTCATCTGTGTACAGAATGCAAAAATGACTTAAACGCTTGTACTCCAGAATGCTGCCAAAAATAAATACAGTCGTGAGAAATAAAGTGTAGAATAGAGATGAGCGCATTTGATCAGGTCCCTGCTTATTTGGCAAGCTATAGCGCTTACATAATAAGCTGCAGAGGGAAACCAGATACCTGGAGCTCGCCGGCTGATCAGCTGTCCGGCGCTGCAGCTGCATGTATCGCGGCTGTGTCACTGTAACAAAACATGCATGGAGAGCCTGTGTATTGTGACTGTCACAGCCGCGACACATGCAGCTGCGGCACCGATCAGACGGCGCGCTCCATGTATCTGGGTTCCCTCTGCAGCTTATTCAGTAAGCGCTATAGCTTGCCAAATAAACAGGAACCCGATCAAATTCGCTCAACTCTAGAGTAGAAGCCATAAGCAAATCAGACTGGGAGAGCACGTCACTGGACTCTACATGCCTAAGCGCACCTCCATGATTTGCATATAACTTCTACATTAGATTTCTTATGACTGGCAAATTGAATCTCTAGAAAAAAAAAAGTAGCATTTCTATTTGAGGAAAATTGCCTAGAGAGCCATTTATCTAATTCAATATGTAAAATATGCTTACTAGGCAATCCCTAGCCCGAGCACCCTAGGCAAACTTGCGTAACAAGCACTCGCGCTCATCACTAATGCTTACAGGACCCCTTAAAAATAGATATGGCGCGGACTGAGTTGCAGTACCCAGTTCAACAGTCAAGGCAGTGGGAGGGGAGTCCTGCAAACCACCACTTGCCTGGAGGGATCCCAGACTCCTTTTCTGATTGGCTAGCCTGGCATGATGTCACTGTGGCGGCATGATGCACATGACATCACGCTAGGCAGGTTAAACAAATGCAGAGCCGCTGACGCTGGGAAGCCGTTCTCATGGCTCCTGTCCAATGGCCACAGATTAGCAACCTGGTCACTGGACCGTGTCCTAAAAATTGATTTGGACCACGTGCACGTAAAATATTATTGGTTTAGATCCCAATATATTAACTCGTGGTGAATTACAACCACATTATGGAGAATCACATATAGGTACATAATATTTTTAGAAATATTTTATGTAGGGAAATATACTTTACCACGGTTTTCTAAAATGACATACCCCAATTTCTGCCAGAGTGGTCTCAATTTGCTTGCTGTATAAATTAATGCTGGCTTGCTTCCTCTCGATTGCCATGGTACGCTTTGCGATCTCGCTCTGGCTGCGAGAGATCAGCTCATTGGTGGCATTAATTTTGTTATCCAGCTCCGCCAGTGTCCTCTTTACAGCTTGGATACGTGACGAGCTGTGATTAAGCTCCAGTTGTACCTGAGCAGTCTCGTTCTCCATCTTCGTATAATCTATCTCCTGCATAAGCAGAGAAATGTGCACTATCAATTGCAGCGTAGTCCGGCAAAGGGAATGCAACTAGTAAAATAATGATTAATTAAAACATTCTTCTGTGAAATACAATGGTTGTAGCAAGTAATGCTATGCGGGCATTAACTGATTAATCTAAGGTGACAGACATAAAATACTTGGCATGGCACAACAGCTGAGAAAAAGCCACCATGGGCAGGGGCTTCCAGCTGTGGTCGCACTGACGTCACGTACCAGCTCCAGCTTTCTTCCCTGTAGTTTCTCAGTCAGGAGGGAGGAATATTTTGCAGCTTTGTCAGATGTCATCTTTTCTTGAAGCTTTTCCATTATCTGAGTTTCCAGGGTTCCTTTCATTTGGGATTCCTTCTCAATCTGCTTCCGCAGAGAGCTGAGCTCAGTCCAACGTCCAGCTCTTTCCTGAAGACAGTTCATAGTGGATTGGTAAATCTTTATCACTTGTATAAAAGTAAAACATGTAGCGATGACGATAAGACAAGACAAGCCCTAGCTTAAGGAGTTGTCTCTTCTTGGTAAAAGAAGCAACTTTTCAATTTATCTCTGTTCCCAAGAAGGGAGGGATTTTTCATTCTAGCCTACAGTTGGTTGCCTATGCTACCCGCCACCTCTGCAGTCTACCAGGGCTGGCAAGCTCTTTTCTGTAAAGCTTCCGAGCTGCCCAGATCACAGCTTCAGTCGTCCTGAGCGCCTTCTATGTTTCAGGGGCGAAGCTTCCTCTGCTTCCAGCATGGGACAGCGCATAGTCTGGACCGGCAGCTCACTTCTGCCGCCGGACTGAACTGTCAATCTTGAAAAGCGTACCACCCACTGCCAAGAAGAAAGCTGCAGAGCTGTCGCTCGTTAACAACGGACATGAGAAAGTCAGTGTATCTGCACGTCGTGGATCCGACACAGATTTTCAGCAGAATATCTACAGACAAATCTGCATTTGGATTTTCGCCACAGAATTTAACCCATGAATTACAAAGGACAAAATTGCCAAATCCAAATCACAGGTCAATTTCTGTCCAAAAACATCTGTGACATGCAGATGAGACTTTTTAAAAATCTGGAAAGTCCTCAGCAAATACCCTTCATGGCTACACTAGATGATCGCTGTCCTAAATAGCCGACGTAAGAGTCAGGAGTGTCTGGCAGTGTCTCCTTTTCTCATTTAGAACACACATTTTCAGCCCATATGGGGAGGGTCATAAGGAATAGCTGCCGGCTGAAGCACCAGCCTAATTGTTCCATCCATTGCCAGATGCACAATGAGAGGCCGCCACAGACAAAACCCAGCTCCATTATGGCATGGCTAAGGGGGGCACCCTTATAGCAAAGACTGATATTGGCGCAAGAAGCTACAAGCAGCAATGAAGTGCACTCGCTACCCACTCATATCGTTCTGCCCGTAGAAGTGTGCTGGGGGTGAGTATACAGGGAACAGGAGAACCTTCCTAATGCCGGGGTCAGACGAGTGTATGTTCTCTCATGCAAGAGAATCCGCTCAATTATGGTAATGACACTCGGCTCAAACTCTGATTCGCGTTTGATCAGAGGGTCTGTTTTCTGTGATCTGCGAGAATAGGAGCGCAGGTCTGGACAAGATGGAGAACTTAATTTCTCCATCTTTTCCATTGTTTGAGTTTGCACTCAGATGACAGAATGGCAGAGCCACACTGCCCCATAATAGAACATTGGTCCGATGAAACATTGGATAGCAGTTATACGCAAGGCTGTGGAGTCGGAGCCCATTTGCTGGAATTGGTGTCATGGAAATTGAGGAGTCGGAGGTTTGGCTTACCAACTCCACCACCCTGGCAGGGCTGTGGAGTCGGAGTCGAAGCCCATTTTGATGGAGTCAGAGTAGGAGTCGGAGTCAGAGGTTTGGCTTACCGACTCCACAGCCCTGGTTATACGAGCATCTGAGCGAGCCCCAATACTACTGTCGTGTCTACTGGCGGAATATCAAGAGGCCGTGATGTGACTACTATAGGGAGAAGGTTGGTCCTAGTGTACTAGGGGCAGAAGGCACTCCTGTTATAGAGGGCACAAGTTGGCATGAAGTATCTATTAGAGGAAAGGCATGGCAGAGGCATTAAGCAGAGGGGGAACCCTGGAAGGAAGCTGACCTTGCTGTGACTACTTGGGAAAATCCATGAGGCTCTGATGTGTCTCCTGGAGTGGATGGAGGGGTCACTGCTATAAATAAATAGTAATGGCATCGGATGAACTGATTCTGTAAAATACCTGTCTCTCAGTGACACTCCTGAGTGGTAAAACTCGGTGAAGAACTGAATGACTGCCTCGGCTTTCCAATTGTACTGCCCACTACTCATTGATTATAACTTTGAGTTCGTCATTTTCAACACCACGTAGAAGCATACGTACTGTGGTCACCCGGCTCAGCGCTTGCTCGGTCTCCTCCAGCATACGTATGTACGTGCTGAACTCTACTCTCAGTGCCTCCTGCTTAGCCTGACACTGAGAAATCAGCTTTTTGCTCATGGCTGCGTCACTCTCTGCACGATTAATCATAAAAGCAAGTTTCTCATGTTTTTCCTCTTCCTTCGTAACAGACTTCTTATAGCCATCTATCTCTGTCTCCATGGAGAGCAATTCCTGCTGTGCCAGGCTGAAAAGGAAAAAAAAATGGCCATTGCCTTTGTTTAACAATTTGCACATTTTCTGCCTCCAACACCCGACACCCCCATCGATCAACAGCTAGAAGTACACTGCGGACAGAGCTGGGATAGCACAGCTCCTTAAAATGTGTAGTGGCAGTTTACGGTATTGCAGCTCAGCTCCAAGCTAAGTTAATGAGCTGCAGTACCTGAAAACGGCCACTACACGGTGTAAAGAGCTTTGGTATGGCTCTGTACACGACTTACATCTTTGGTAAAAATTAAGAGACCACTGCAAAATGTTCAGTTTCTCTGATTTTTCTCTTTATAGGTATATTTTCGACTAAAATGTAAATTGTTCTTTTATTCTATAAATTACTGACAACATGTCTCAGAATTTCCAAGCAATAAATTTTGTATATATTGTCTAAAAATGAAAAATGGTCAAAATAACAAAAAAATGCATTACTTGCAGACCTCAAATAATGCAAAAAAAAAGTTCATAATCATTTAGAAACAACAATACTAATGTTTTAACTCAGGAAGAGCTTTCATGCGTCTTGGCATGCTTTCCACCAGTCTTTCACACTGCTTCTGGCGCAAAAATGTAGGCAGTTCTTTGATGGCTTGTGACTAGCCATCATCCTCCTGATTACATTCCAGAGGTTTTCAATGGGGTCCAGGTCTGGAGATTGGGCTGGCCATGACAGGGTTTTGATGTGGTGGCCCTTCATCCACACCTTGATTGACCTAGCTGTGTGGCATGGCGCATTGTCCTGCTGGAAAAAAGACAGTCCTGAGCAGAAGGAATCAAAGGGGAACATTGCCTGGGCAGAAGGAATCAACTGTAAGGGTACCGTCACACAGTGCCATTTTCATCGCTACGACGGCACGATTCGTGACGTTGCAGCGTCGTATAAGTATCGCTCCAGCGTCGTATACTGCGGTCACACGTTGCAATACACGGCGCTGGAGCGATAATTTCATGACGTATTTGCGATGTAGAAGCCGTTGGTTACTGTGCGCACATCGTATACAACCTGTGTCACACAATGCAATCATGCCGCCACAGCGGGACACTAGACGACAAAAGAAAGTTTCAAACGATCTGCTACGACGTACGATTCTCAGCGGGGTTCCGGATCGCAGTAGCGTGTCAGACACAGCGATATCGTAACGATATCGCTAGAACGTCACGAATCGTGCCGTCGTAGCGATCAAAATTGCACTGTGTGACGGTACCCTTATTCCAGGATAACCTTGTATGCGGCTTGATTAATTCGTCCTTCGCAAAGATTAAAGGGAATCTATCACCTAATTTTGGCCCTATAAACTGCGGCCACCGCCATCAGGGGCTTATCTACAGCATTCTGTAATGCTGTAGATAAGCCCCCGATATAACCTGAAAAATGAGAAAAACAGGTTATATTATACTCACCCAGGGGAGGTCCCACTGCGGTCCGGTCCGATAGGCGTCGCAGTCCGGGGCCTCCCATCTTCATACGATTACTTCCTCTTCTTGTCTTCCTGCCACGGCTCCTGCGCAGGCGTAATTATCTGCCCTGTTGAGGGCAGAGCACAGTACTGCAGTGCGCAGGCGCTGGGCCTCTGACCTTTCCCGCTGCCTGCGCACTGCAGTACTTTGCGCTGCCCTCAACAGGGCAGATAATTACGCCTGCGCCGGAGCCACGGTAGGAAGCAAGGAAGAGGAAGTCATCATATGAAGATAGGAGGCACGGACCCGGATCGCGACGCCCATCTGACCGGACCGCATCGGAACCGCCCCTGGGTAAGTATAATATAATTTGTTTTTCTTATGTTTCAGGATACATCGGGGGCTTATCTACAGCATTACAGAATGCTGTAGATAAGCACCTGATGGCGATGGCCGCTGATTATAGGCGAAAAATGAGGTGACAGATTCCCTTTAACCTGCCCAATTCCAGACTTAGTTAATTGGGAAATATTAACACTTCATAATGGGGTGGCAGCACTAGTACCATTAGCTCTTTATAATGGGGCTGCTGCACTAGCACTATTAGCACTTTATAATGGGGCTATGGCACTAGCACTATTAACACTTTATAATGGGGCTGCTGCACTAGCATTATTAACACTTTATAGTGGAGTGGCAGCACTAAAACTATTAGCACTTTATAATGGGGCCGTGGCACTAGCACTATTAGCACTTTATAATGGGGCGGCAGCACTAGCACTATTAGCACTTTATAATGAGGCTGCTGCACTAGCACTATTAGCACTTTATAATGGGGCTGCTGCACTAGCATTATTAACACTTTATAGTGGGGTGGCAGCACTAAAACTATTAGCACTTTATAATGGGGCCGTGGCACTAGCACTATTAGCACTTTATAATGGGGCGGCAGCACTAGCACTATTAGCACTTTATAATGAGGCTGCTGCACTAGCACTATTAGCACTTTATAATGGGGCGGCAGCACTAGCACTATTAGCACTTTATAATGGGGCTGTGGCACTAGCACTATTAGCACTTTATAATGGGGCGGCAGCACTAGCACTATTAGCACTTTATAATGGGGATGTGGCACTAGCACTATTCACACTTTATAATGGGGATGTTGCACTAGAACTATTAACACTTTATAATGGGGTGGCTGCACTAGCACTATTAGCTCTTTATAATGGGGCTGCTGCACTAGCACTATTAGCACTTTATAATGGGGCTGCTGCACCAGCACTATTAGCACTTTATAATGGGGCAGCAGCACTAGCACTATTAGTCCTTTATACTGGGGCTGTTGCACTAGCACTATTAGCACTTTATAATGGGGCTGTGGCACTAGCACTTTATAATGGGGCTGTGGCACTAGCACTATTAGCACTTTATAATGGGGATGTTGCACTAGCACTATTAGCACTTTATAATGGGGTGGCAGCACTAGCACTATTAGCTGTTTATAATGGGGCTGCTGCACTAGCACTATTAGCACTTTATAATAGGGTGGCAGCACTAGCACTATTAGCACTTTATAATGGGGCTGCTGCACTAGCACTATTAGCAATTTATAATGGGGTTGCTGCACTAGCTCTATTAGCACTTTATAATGGGGTGGCAGCACTAGCACTATTACCACTTTATAATGGGTCTGTGGCACTAGAACTATTACTACTTTATAATGGGGCCGTGGCACTAGCACTTTATAATGGGGCTGTGGCACTAGCACTATTAGCACTTTATAATGGGGATGGTGCATTAGCACTATTAACACTTTATACTGGGGTGGCAGCACTAGCACTATTAGCTGTTTATAATGGGGCTGCTGCACTAGCACTATTAGCACTTTATAATGGGGTGGCAGCACTAGCACTATTAGCACTTTATAATGGGGCTGCAGACCTAGAACTATTAGCACTTTATAATGGGGCGGCAGCACTAGCACTATTAGCACTTTATAATGGGGTGGCTGCACTAGCACTATTACCACTTTATAATGAGGATGTTGCACTAGAACTATTAACACTTTATAATGGGGTGGCAGCAATAGAACTATTAGCACTTTATAATGGGGCTGCTACACTAGCACTATTAGCATTTTATAATAGAGCTGTTGCACTAGCACTATTAGCACTTTATAATGGGGTGGCAGCACTAGCACTATTAGTCCTTTATAATGGGGCTGCTGCACTAGCACTATTAGCACTTTATAATGGGGCTATGGCACTAGCACTATTAGCACTTTATAATAGGGATGTTGCAATTGCACTATGAACACTTTATACTGGGGTGGCAGCACTAGCACTATTAGCTCTTTGTAATGGGGCTGCTGCACTAGCACTTTATAATGGGGCGGCAGCACTAGCACTATATAATGGGGTGGCAGCACTAGCACTTTATAATGGGGCGGCTGCACTAGCACTATTAGCACTTTATATTGGGGCTGCAGTACTGGCACAATTAGCACTTTATAATGGGGTGGCAGCACTAGCACTATTAGCTCTTTATAATGGGGCTGCTGTACTAGCACTATTAGCTCTTTATAATGGGGTGGCAGCACTAGCACTATTACCACTTTATAATGGGGCTGCTGCACTAGCACTATTGGTTCTTTATAATGGGGTGTGTCACGCCGCCGCTCAGCGCCGCCGCGCCTGCTACTCACCTTTCTGTTCGCCGGCATACTTACCCGACCCGGCGCACTCCTGCGGTGTGCGCGCGCCTTTCGGTCTCTACTCCTCCAGTCTTGCCGCCGGTCCCTGGCTCCCGTCAGGTGTGCGTGCGCACTCCTCTCTCCAACTCCTTCTGCGCATGCGCACTTCCTTCCTTTGCTCTGCAGATGCTCCGTTTCTCCGCTCTATGACTCTGGAGGATCTTGACCCAGAAGTCCTGCAGCACTCGGTCTATTTAAGGTAACACTTCCTCTGGCTCTTTGCCTGATTGTCATTTGTCCTCATTTGACCCAGGCCCCTTCGTTCCTTGCTCTGTCCTGTGCGTCCGCCGTACCTTGCTCTGTCCTGTGCGTCCGCCGTACCTTGCTCTGTCCTGTGCGTCCGCCGTACCTTGCTCTGTCCTGTGTGTCCACCACACCCTGCCTGTCCTGTGTCTTCGCTATACCCAGTTGGTCTTGGGCGTCCGCCATATTCTACCTAATCTTAGTCTGTCATTGCCAGTCTGTCCTGTGTCTCCGTCATAGCCAGTTCTGCGTCTTTTCCGCTCCTACTTCCTGTCCCCGGGTATCAGCTTCTGTGGCAATAGTCTCCCTCGGGCCTGCCCCTAACACTCTCTGTATTGGGGGTGGTCCACCATGCCAGCCCACCCTTGGGAGGTTTGTTGTCGTGGGTCTGCGGGTTCACTTTAGGAGTTCCTAAAGCTGTGACAGAGTGGCAGCACTAGCACTATTACCACTTTATATTGGGGCTGCTGCACTGGCAATATTAGTACTTTATAATGGGGGGGCAGCACTAGCACTATTACCATTTTATAATGGGGCTGCTGCACTAGCACTATTAGCTCTTTATAATGGGGCTGCTGCACTAGCACTATTAGCACTTTATAACGGAGCTGTGGCACTAACACTACTGTATTAGCTCTTTATAATGGGGTGGCTGCACTAGCACTCTCAGCACTTTATATTGCAGCGGCTGCACTGGCACTATTACCACTTTATAATGGGGCTGCTGCACTAGCACTATTAGCACTTTATAATACGGCGGCTGCACTAGCAAGATTAGCTCTTTATAATGGGGCTGTTGCACTAGCACTATTACTTTATAATGGGACTGCAGCACTAGCACTATTAGCACTTTATAATGGGGCTGCTGCACTAGCACTATTAGCACTCTATAATGGGGTTGCTACACTAGCACTATTAGCTCTTTATATTGGGGCTGCTTAACTAGCACTATTAGCTCTTTATAATGGGGTGGCAGCACTAGCACTATTACCACTTTATATCGGGGCTGCTGCACTGGCAATATTAGTACTTTATAATGGGGTGGCAGCACTAGCACTATTACCATTTTATAATGGGGCTGCTGTACTAGCACTATTAGCTCTTTATAATGGGGCTGCTGCACTAGCACTATTAGCACTTTATAATGCCGCGGCTGCACTAGCACTATTAGCTCTTTATAATGGGGCTGTTGCACTAGCACTATTACTTTATAATGGGACTGCTGCACTAGCACTATTAGCACTTTATAATGGGGCTTCTGCACTAGCACTATTAGCACTCTATAATGGGGTTGCTGCACTAGAACTATTAACACTTAATAATGGGGTGGCAGCACTAGCACTATTAGCACTTTATAATGGGGCTGCTGCACTAGCACTATTAGCACTTTATAATGGGGTGGCAGCACCATAGCACTAGCACTATTAGCACTTTATAATGGGGTGGCAGCACTAGCACTATTAGCACTTTATAATGGGGTGGCAGTACTATTAGCACTTTATAATGAGGTGGCAGCACTAGCACTATTAGTACTTTAAAATGGGCCTGTGGCACTAACACTTTAATGGGGCTGTGGCACTAGCACTAATAGCACTTTATAATTGGGCTGCTGCACTAGCACTATTTGCACTTTATAATGGGGTGGCAGCACTACTAGCACTTTATAATGGGGTGGCAGCACTATAGCACTAGCACTATTAATACTTTATAATGGGGTGGCAGCACTAGCACTATTAGTGTTTTATAATGGGGCTGTGGCACTAGCACTACTAGCACTTTATAACGGGGCTGTGACACTAGCACTATTAGCACTTTATAATGGGGTGGCAGTGCTATTAGCACTTTATAATGGGGTAGCAGCACTAGCACTATTAGTACTTTATAATGGGCCTGTGGCACTAGCACTTTAATGGGGCTGTGGCACTAGCACTATTAGCACTTTATAATGCGGCTGCTGCACTAGCACTAATAGCACTTTATAATGGGGCTGCTGCACTAGCACTATTAGCACTTGATAATGGGGATGTTGTACTAGAATTTTTTAATAGTTTATAATGGGGCTCCTGCACTCGCACTATTAGCACTTTACAATGGGCTGCTGCACTAGCAGTATTAGCACTTTATCATGGGGTGGCAGCACTAGCACTATTAGTACTTTATAATGGGGCTGTGGCACTATCACTTTATAATGGGGCTGTGGCACTAGAACTATTAACACTTTATAATGAGGCTGCTGCACTAGAACTTTATAATGGGGCTGTGGCACTAGCACTATTAGCACTTTATAATGGGGCGGCAGCACTAGCACTATTAGCACTTTATAATGGGGCTGTGGCACTAGCACTATTAGCACTTTATAATGGGGCGGCAGCACTAGCACTATTAGCACTTTATAATGGGGTGGCAGCACTAGCACTATTAGTCCTTTATACTGGGGCTGTTGCACTAGCACTATTAGCACTTCATAATGGGGCTGTGGCACTAGCACTATTAGCACTTTAAAATGGGGCTGCTGCACTAGCACTATTAGCACTCTATAATGGGGTTGCTGCACTAGAACTATTAACACTTGATAATGGGGTGGCAGCACTATAGCACTATTAGCACGATATAATGGAGCTTCTGCATTAGAACTATTAACACTTTATAATAGGGCTGCTGCACTAGCACTATTAGCACTTTATAATGGCACTGTTGCACTAGCACTATTAGTGTTTTATAATGGGGCTGTGGCACTAGCATTATTAGCACTTTATAATGGGGTTGTGGCACTAGCACTATTAAAACTTTATAATGGGACTGCTGCAGTAGCACTATTAGCACTTTATAATGGGGCTGCGGCACTAGCACTATTAGCACTTTATAATGCGGCTGTTGCACTCGCACTATTAGCACTTTACAATGCGGCTGCTGCACTAGCACTATTAGCAATTTATAATGGGGATGTTGTACTAGAATTATTAATACTTTATAATGGGGCTGCTGCACTAGCACTATTAGCTCTTTATAATGGGGCTGCTGCACTGGCACTATTAGCTCTTTATAATGAGGCTGCTGCACTAGCACTATTACCACTTTTGGATATTGCTTTTTTTTCTCCTCATAATTAATAGTATCTCTACATAAGGGGTTTATTACTCATGCTCAGCGCTCCCTAGGGCCTTCCAGGTTAAAACGATGGCGAGCGGGGGTACAATTTCTTGGGTTCTTCTATAGGGTTCCAAACTCCGTGGTTAGCAAGGGTTACCTACAGTGTTTAGTATCTGGGGAAAGTATTGTCCTTCCTCTTGTCCCTCTTGCCCTTTTACTGAGTATTGGTAGTCTGTTGTGATGTTTTGGGCAACTTACCTATATTTTTTTGTTTGGGACGATATATTTGTTTTTCTTAATCAATACTAATAAAGAATCAATTTATACTTGGGGGTTTTATTTCTATATTAGACATTCTTATATCCTCCTACCTATTTTTTGCTTTGTTAATCCGTCAGATTTGACCAAGGTATCACAGACCCTGGTAACTATCATGGAGTGCTACCCATGTCTACCACTGCCCAGAGTGAGCCAGACCCACCAGCCACTTTGCACCAGCATGGCAGAGCATGTCAGCAGTCCAAGCGGCATAGAGTGACTTTTTCATCCAGCTCTCCATCTCTTGCTATGATTCCGAGACCACACTCACCATCACGCGCTCACTCTTGGAGGCTCAGTCACATCAGGTAACGGATCAAGACCCTGATTCAGATTCAGACCTGGTTTCTTATCAAGCTACAAAAGCTGAGAGAGATTGTTGACAGTCTTGTCTGCACTGTGAGCTACAACCTCTACATGAAGGCGGCATATCTAATACACACATGTGATGGATATCCCGGACTTCACTGCACTTTGTTGGGCTCCATGTCAGGTTTTGCAAATTGCCCGGTGTGAATCAATGACATCATCTTCCTAGGATTATTTAAGGCACATTTAGACACACACCTGTGTTTTGGGACTGAGACTTCAGACTTCTATGTTTTGGAGTGCTCCACCTTCTGGTCATACTGTGCTTCAAGTTGCTTACACCCTTTGTGGATTCCACTTCACCCGTTCTGCTGCTCCTGAGATTCTTGAGTATGACACGTCCTTGCTTCCCATGTGCCATCATTCTTGTGCGGACCCGGACTTGAGGCTTAGAGGATCCACCTGCCCAGGTGAGCCTGACAGAATCCCAAGACCATTGATTCCAAAGATGCAGCAGCCACAACTCCATTGCTGTGTGATATGGATGATCTGCTTCAACTGGTAAAGCAACTTGCCATAAGTCATTGGGAGCCTGTCCAGGCTGTAAAGGAACAATGTTTCCCTGGCTGATTTCTATGCAGGCTTATCCAGTTGGATCAAAGATGATCTCGCTGGTAGAGCTTTACGGTTTTGACTTGATGACTTGACTTCCCTCGCCATCTGAGTGAACCTGCATTTTGAAAAACCGTGTAAGGAAAAACACTTGATTCCCATGTCTTTCATCCTGAAATGTCTTCAAAATGTCCTCCTAGAATAGCTGAACCCATGGAGATCGATCCACCTTACGTTGGTACTTTAGACTTTACATTCTGCAATGACCTTCCTGGAAGGTGGCATTTCAGATTGTCATTACTTCCATCAGACGAGTAACAGAACTAGCGGCTCTGTCAAGAAGCTCTCATTTTCTTGTCCTTCACCTCTACAATGTGATGTTGTAATCTGATGCCTTAGCTCCTTCCCAAGGAGGTTACTTCCTCCCACCTTAACAAAGAGATTGTTCTTCCTTCCCTCTACCCTTCTTCTTGCATTCCTGCAGAGAAATCCTTACACTGTTTGGATCTGATCAGAACGGTGTTAACAGCTTCCTTCTGATGTTCAGAATCCCTGTCTCTGCCTCTAAAGTGACCATTGCCTGTTGCATAGGCTCTGCTATCCTGGAAGCTTAAAAAGCCAAGAACAAAGCGAGAACAAATTACGAGGAGCATTCATTAAAGGTTCCCCTGACCCACTTCTATTCATCACAGGAATCTGAAACTGCACATGTGTAATGATATAAGTTTCTATAGGTTACGTGCCAATTTGCAACACAGAACGGATAGCGGTCTTGATTTTACAGGTGCTGAAGTGGTGTGAGGTTTGATAATGGACCAAGTGGAATACAGAGCAGTCATTAAGTTCCTTTACTTGAAAGGCCGCACACCAAAGGAAACGTTCGATGAGATGAAAGAGTTTATGGTGATGATTCCCAATCATATGATGTACAGTGGGTCCGAAAATTATTCATACCACTTTAAATTTTTCACTCTGTTTTATTGCAGCCATTTGGTAAATTCAAAAAAGTTCATTTTTTCACATTAATGTACACTCTGCACCACATCTTGACTGAAAAAAACAGACATGTAGAAATTTTTGCAAATTTTATAAAAAAGAAAAACTGAGATATCAAATGGTCATAAGTATTCAGACCCTTTGCTCAGACACTCATGTTAAAGTCACATGCTGTCCATTTCCTTGTGATCCTCCTTGAGATGGTTCTACTCCTTCATTGGAGGCCAGCTGTGTTTAATTAAACTGATAGGACTTGATTTGGAAAGGCACACACCTGTCTATATAAGACCTCACAGCTCATAGTGCATGTCAGACCAAATGAGAATCATGAGGTCAAAGGAACTGGACAACAAGCTCAGAGACAGAATTGTGGCAAGGCACAGATCTGGCCAAGGTTACAACAGAACTTCTGCAGTACTCAAGGTTCCAAAGAGCACAGTGGCCTCCATAACCTTTAAATGGAAGAAGTTTGGGACCATCAGAAGTCTTCCTAGACCTGGCCGTCCAGCCAAACTGAGCAATCGTGGGAGAAGAGCCTTGGCGAGAGAGGTAAAGAAGAACCCCAAGATCACTGTGGCTGAGCTCCAGGGAAACAGTAGGGAGATGGGAGAAAGTTCCACAAAGTCAACTATCACTGCAGCCCTCCACCAAGTCAGGCCTTTATGGCAGTGGCCTGACGGAATCCTCTCCTCAGTGCAAGACATATGAAAGCGTGCATAGAGTTTGCTAAAAAAAACACATTAAGGACTCTCAGACTATGAGAAATAAGATTCTCTGGTCTGATGAGACGAAGATAGACCTTTGTGGTGATAATTCTAAGTGGTATGTGTGGAGAAAACCAGTCACTGCTCATCACCTGCCCAAAACAATCCCAACAGTGAAACATGGTGGTGGCAGCATCATGCTATAGGGGGGTGTTTTTCAGCTGGAGGGACAGGACGACTGGTTGTCATTGAAGGAAACATGAATCGGCGCCAAGTACAGCGATATTGTGGATGAAAACCTAATTGAGTGCTCTGGACCTCAGACTTGGCCGAAGGTTCACCTTCCAACAAGACAATGACCCTAAGTACACAGCTAAAATAACAAATGAGTGGCTTCAGAACAACTCTGTGACCATTCTTGACTGAACCAGCCAGAGTCCTGACCTAAACCCAATTGAGCATCTCTGGAGAGACCTGAAAATGGCTGTCCACCTACGTTCACCATCCAACCTGACGGAACTGGAGAGGATCTGCAAGGAAGAATGGCAAAGAATTCCCAAATCCAGGTGTGAAAAACTTGTTGCATCATTCCCAAGAAGACTCATGGCTGTACTAGGTCAAAAGGATGCTTCTACTCAATACTGAGCAAAGGGGCCGAATACTTTTGACCATGTGATATTTCAGTTTTTCTTTTTTAATACATTTTCAAAAATTTCTACACTTCAATTTTTTTTCATTAATGTACACTCTGCACCCCATCTTGACTGAAAAAAAACAACTAAGTGTTGGCTGAGGATGCAGTGTCACTGTGTGTATGGCTGAGGATGCAGTGTCACTGTGTGTATGGCTGAGGATGCAGTGTCACTGTGTGTATGGCTGAGGATGCAGTGTCACTGTGTGTATGGCTGAGGATGCAGTGTCACTGTGTGTATGGCTGAGGATGCAGTGTCACTGTGTGTATGGCTGAGGATGCAATGCAGGCTGTGCTCCAGGGGAGGAGTGGAGGAGGGTAATTGAGATGCAGAACAGAGCACCAAGCCCTTGGCCATGCCATGGGTGCAATGAAGCTAATTTATATAAGTAATAATACTCTTTTTAAGCAAAATAAATAAATTAAAATCTGCACCACAAATTGATTTTTATAAAGTCTCCTACATAAATGTATAAATGGTTTAATTTGAGTAATGGGGTAAGAGACTCCATTTAAACTACTGGGATTGGTGAGAGCAAGGACCCTAGCAGTTACACCAGGAGGCCATCTGTGTAGATCAGTCGGGCTCCTGCGACTGATAGGACCAGTAGAAAAGCTGTTCCGCATGATCGGTAGGAAGTATGTGTCAGTCATGCTCGTGACGGATATACCAGTCAAATAGCATGTCAAGTCATACAAGTCATACACACCTGAAAGCCTCCTGAATAGCAGCATAGGCTTCATCCCTTCTCGTCATCCCAATCAGGCTACTATTCCACTGCTGCAGTAGTTGCTTTTTTTCAAAACCAATAGCTTCAATTTCCATATTGGCCTGTTAAGAAAGTGATCAGTGTGTTTTGTTACAAAACATTATTTTAATATTTATTCAGTCTTAAGGTCAGGAAACATATACTCTAACCTCTGCTACGGCTTCTCGTGCTGCCTTCGTGTCTTCTCTTTGAGCAGATACTTGGGATTCATAGACAGCAATTTGCTCCCTAAGCCTGTCAACATCCCGTGTTAGCCGATCCACAAACAAGTCCTAATTAAAAAAGGAAAATAGAACCACAATATTTATAAATATATATATATATAAATATATTTTTCGCTGTTTTTTGCTCCCCTCCTTCTCAGAGCCATAACGTTTTTATATTTCTGTCAATATGGCCATGTGAGGGCTTGTTTTTTGCGAGACGAGTTGTACTTTTGAAAGACACCATTGGTTTTACCATATCATGTACTGGAAAACAAGAAAAAAAAATTCCAAGTGCGATGAAATTGCAAAAAAAGTGCAATTCCACAATGGCTTTTTGGATTTTTTTTTACCATATTCAGTAAATGCTAAAACTGACCTACCATTATGATTCTCCAAGTCATTACGAATTCATAGACAACAAACGTGTCTAGGTTCGATGATCAGATCACCTGTATGTAGCAGAATTTCTGACTGGCTATGAGCGCCGACCACCAGGTGGCGCTAATAGCAAACAAGCAATGACAACCATAGAGGTCTGAAGGAGACCTGTGGTTGTCATGCCAACCCGTGGTGACTTGCGATCACATGATGGGGGTCACCGATGGGCAGATTTCCGGCGCGATTGCCAGAAGCGCATGTTAACTGCTGTCATTTAACGGGTAGTAGCCACGGGTGAATCGTGATTCCACCCACGGCTGTTCCGGGCACATGTCAGCTGTTCAAAACAGCTGACATGTGCAGAGAAAGATGTGGGCTCACCGCCGGAGTCCACATCACAGGGGGAGACATGACATGCGCCGTACTAGTACGGCGCATGTCATGAAGGGTTTACAATTATAGACTGTTCATGTATTTGTCAGTGGGCAAACTTACAAAATCAGCAAGGGATCAAATACTTATTTCCCCCACTGTATATGTAAATATACAAAATAATACTACCTAAATACGCTACTATATAAATCTGATTTAGTAAATGACAGTTTTACTTCCGGACACCCACACAAAAACAAGTTTTCCAATAAATTCCAAATCAGTGCCATTAAAAATACAACTCCTGCCACAACAGACGCCATCTATACAGATGGAAAAATGAAAACCTGTTGGTTCTCAGAATGCAGTAATGAAAAGGGTAGAGCCCAGCAATGTCTGCCTTCAGATTGTGTCACCTGCTTCTGCTTCTCCATCTCGGCCTGCGTTCTCTCCGCTTCAGTTTTCTGGAGAGCGCGTTTCATAACGGAGATGTCTGATCGCACATCGCTGGACATATTCTCCATGTAGAATAAACGCAATGCCAGATTCTCCACCTCTGTTTGCATAGAAGACACTGTAAGAATGAAAAGGAGATGTCAAAAAAGGTTTAGGGCGAGACTACAATGGCTAATATTATAAATTATTTAGACTCTGAGATATTAAAGTATATTGTTATATTGTTAAGGACTGTCACTGGGTGAGTATAATCTAACCTGTTTTTCTCATCTTTCAGGATACATTGGGGGCTTATCTACAGCATTACAGAATGCTGTAGATAAGCCCCTGATGCCAGTGGGCTTAGCTCACCTTTGATCTTGGGGGTGACAGGTTCCCTTTATTTAAGTTCCCTTAGTATAATTTAAAAGGGGTAAATGAATAATGAATAATGAAAAGTTATCAATATTTAAATATTCTTTTGGTATCAATTCTTCTTGGGATTCAAGATCTCTGCTTGCTGTCATGCACTAGATGCCACCTTCTTAGAAATAATCCTCCCAGGCTATGTGATGGGCACACAGGAGCAGGGCTCAATACACTTACAGCACAAACATATATGTATATATAATTATATAACTTTTCATTAGATACATTCATCAACTAAATGTTATGCCTTAAGATACCACAGTAAGATAAAGATGTAAATATAGTTTATTACAATTTACCTCAGCTTTCTGGGACACACACACTGTGCAAACATCATATACGAGGGGAATTGACCAGACAATTTCCACCAAATTTTCTGGTCTAGAAAAGTTGAAAATATCGGCAAATGCAAAAATGTTTACTTTTCTTGCCACTTTTTTTTAGCAGTTTTGAGAAAGGTGGGCAGAAATAGGTAGAGGGGTGGTCTGCTGACTGTCAAACGGGTTTATTATATTTACAGCAGAAATTGGGGTAAATTATATACAAACCTACGCCTGCTCAGTACAAGTAAAGCAAAAGTTGTGCCAAATTGATCAAGAGGCCATTGAGGAACACTGTGAGGGCCTATTGAAGCTAAAATAAAATTACTGTAAGTCCCATTTTCAGAAAGGGATCCTTGAAATTGGGGTGTGCTCAGATTGTTGCCTACATTAGGCCCTCCGACACATGCTGAGCCCCTCAATATTAAATACAACACTACAGCAGAAAATATATTATCAGTATGCCACAATTAAGAAGGCCATATCATTAAAGGGAATCTGTCACCAGGTTTTTTCTACCCCATTTCTGAGCAGAATAATAGAGGCAGAGACCCTAATTCCAGTGATGTACAGGCTGCAGTTTTGATACAATTCCTGTTTTATCTGCTGCAGATCATCTACCACTTCTCTGAATGCTAATCTCTGTATAACCCCACCCACCCCACTGATTGGCAGCTTTCTGTGTACACTGTGCATAGGCAGAAAGATGCAAATCAGTGGTGAGGAGGTATACAAAGCTCCTGAATATAGAAAACTAGCTAAGAGCAGGTTTACTAGTCCTCTCTTGATAATCTCCTTTATTAAAACTAAACTAAGCAGCACAGTAAGTGACACATCACTGGAATCAGGGTCTTTGTCTCTACATCACGCCAGTCACAGATTAGGTTTCAGATTCCCTTTAAGATATCTATTTTTCTAAACACTTGTTTGGCCGAGAGTAATTCCAAAGTAACCCTCTTCCCAATTCTCCTTGAAGCAGATCTAGGATAATTTGGCGAAGAGACAGAAGTGGATTCGAGACGGAGGGGTCCCATAAGAAAATGTGGAATTCTCAGGATTACTTTTATTTTACATAGGCAGCAATAGCCAAAACATACAAGTGAATGAGCTGAGCTGCCGAACCGGGCACAGACACACTCCAGCATGTGCCGCAGCTCCTCTACTCTGCTGACGGGTGCAGGTCTTAGGAGTCAGCCAGGACCCCACTAACTATGCTCTGACCGCCCATTTCAAGGACAGATCATCTTACTAAAATCCCCCCAAAATCGTGATTAAGCAGTGCTTAGTAGTTTAATATGAAAGGATCTCTGCACCTTTTTTGCGCTCAGAACCTGCATTTTGGTGGGTTTTCTTGTACAGATTTCGGATATTTTCCAGCTCCTCTTCCGCCTGCCTACGTATTGTGGAGATCTGAGCATGTTTATCATGTTGCTTCTCCAGCCCCATCTGATGACGAGCCAACTCCTGCTGTATGCCATACAGGATGACCCCAAGATCTTCACGGTCACTTTTGTTTTTCTTCATTGACATACTCTGCAAATACAGAAATGTAAGAGATCTGTGTACAATGATTACATTCTGATAATGTTATCAGATCTAAATAAAAAGGCAGACAATATATGAGATGCTTTACTGCTGTGGTTCCAGGCATAGTCAGATATGTAGATATCTGAAAGCATTGCTTCTGGATTAGGTCAACCAGCCGCGATTTCCCCAAACCCTCCCATACATATGGACGCTCCGCTGAGTGTACATAGGGGAGTAAGCTACTGGCAGACTCTTCTGGTTGTCGCTTACGTTCTGGAGAAGAAAAGGACCAGGCTGTCCAACCGATCGATCTGAATGCCCTACAACACCTGTCAACTGGGACCTCCATACAGGTTTGGCCAATAGACATCTCATATGTATGGCCAGGTGTACTCACCAATCTACAAGTAATTTAAAGCCATTTATAGAAGTATGTCGAGGCCACAAGCCAGGCAAATTAGGAATAATCTGGATGAGCACATCTACAGTAAAACCTCAGCTGCCCCTAAATCCGCTTTTGGTACAGTGGTTCCAAACCTAGCGACAGGTTCCCTTCCACCATGAATAGGAATTCCATATATATATGTTGGTTAGACATATTTCTGGCTACACAACATCTAACACACATCCACCTAATGATGGACTCTAAGGGTTTGTTAACATGCTGATGACCTATCCATAGGCTGATCGTGACAGACTCCATTATAAACATTGAGGTGCTGTTGGTGTCATTTTTAAGATTCATTCATCACAGCTTGGATTCTGTTTTTCTGCTCCTATGTCAGAACAGGAAGACGGACTTCCTGGTGCAGATGTGAGGGGGATTTAGATGATTTTGATTCTAAGTATGCTTCTTGTAGACCTAAGGGGTTTATCTCCTTTTTATACACCCAGTTACTAAGCAGGAGATGCTCCTCATCACCATTGATGGTTGAGGCCAAATGGAGGACAATAATACCCTCTCTGTCAGAGGACGATTGGAGCGAGGCCTTCATTTCCCCACAATATGTTTCACCAGCAATTGACAACAAGTTCGTCCAAAGGTCCATCAATGCTACCTGGCACATAGCAGGTTATATAAAATGGGTAGATCTACCACTGCATATTGCCATAGGTGTGGGGAGGAGGCAGCAGATTTTATACACCTGATGTGGTATTGTCCTCCTAGTGCAGACTTTTGGAAAGAGGTCCTAGATATCCTCATGGAGATCATACAATCCCCTGTACCACTCTGCCCTAAGGTGTGTTTATTAGGAATCCTTGATGAGAAGACCTGGCCTCACTTCCCTCGCACTCTTCTCATGGAAACGTTTTTGGCTAACAAGGCTATCACCAAGAGATGGATAGACAGAAGACCAATGTGATTTCACCCTGGGTCAATATGGTAAACTAGATGGTGGCCCGATTCTAACGCGTCGGGTATTCTAGAATATGTATGCAGTTCATTTATAAAGTTTTCAGAATAATGTAATTTATACACAGGATTCGGCCGGCCAGGAGCGACCAATTAGCGAAGAATGGTTCAAATTCCGCGCCAATTCGAGGCCAGACTGTGCCTGTCCCTGATTGGTCATGCCCGGCCGCGAACAATCAGTGAAGCCAGGGCCTGCTCCAGGTTTTGGAGGGCCCCGGGTGAAAGAGTCTCAGTGGGACCCCCTCTTTAACACCTACCACGATTCATGATGGACAGATACAGCAGAGAAATATAGCACAGCCAAGTAGCATATAGCACATCCACGTAGCATATAGCACAGGCCACGTAGCATATAGCACAGCCACATAGCATATACCACAGCCACATAGCAGAAAACACAGCCCACGTAGTATATAGCACAGCCACGTAGTATCTAACACAGCCCACGCAGTATATAACTCAGCCCACGTAGTATATAGCACAGAGACATAGTATATAACACAGCCCACGCAGTATATAACACAGGCCACCCAGTATACAACACAGCCCACGTAGTATCTAACACAGCCCAAGTAGTATATAGCAATGTGGGCACCATATCCCTGTTAAAAAAAAAAGAAAAAGAATTAAAATAAAAAATAGTTATATACTCACCTTCCGGCGGCCCCCGGATCCAGGTGAGGAACACAGGGTTAATAGCAGCGTTAACGGACTGCGTTACACTGCGGCATAACGCGGTGTAACGCAGCCATTAACCCTGTGTGAGCGCTTGACTGGAGGGGAGTATGGAGGGGGCACTGACAGAGTAGGAAGGGGCGAATTTGCGGCCGGACTGTGCCCATCGCCAATCAGCGACGCGGGATTTCCGTTACAGACAAACAGACAGACAGAAGTGACCCTTAGACGATTATATAGATACTGCAGCTTCCTATGAGAGGGTGATATATAAAAATAGACATTGTCCTCAAAAATTTGATAAGGTATGAAGTGCTTGGTTTAATTATCTTTTGATTCACATTAGTCTCCAGGTGTTGAGGAGTATTCTCTCATGATTAAAGTATGTGATATTTGGTACCTGACATCGGTGTCTTATGCTTTTGGTTAAGATATTAGACTCATGGTATGTTAAGGGCAGGGTTAAGTTTGCCAGACAGTATTAATGAGCAAAGAGATGATGTAACCTTGTTATGTTGTATAAATCTTCAATAAAACGATAAAAGAAAGTATTAAACTTTAGAATATTTTTAAAGTATCATTTCCTGCCATTTTGAGGGTCTCTATCTCCGGATCACCTACTGTCCAGTAACATGTAGAATGAAGTTTCCATTCCGAAACTCCCGTTGCATGATGGCAGTCACCAAATACTAACTGCCACAATGACGTCTTCTGTAGTGAAATCAGAGGGAAGATGGCCAACATACTCCAAACTACTCCAAATGATGTGCAAAACTACTCTGAATTCCTCATTTCCTGTATGGGTTGTATATTTTCAAGATGCTCATATCACCTGTGAGGTAGTGAGGGGAATTATATGTGAGGGTCAGTATGTGTCCCCCAGGATGAGCATAGAAGCGTATTGAGGCCGCTGAAGTGCATTGCAGTCACAGACATAGCTGTGGTTGCAGTGCAGAATAAAAGTAAGTGTGGACTTGGTCAAGCTATTTGTCCAAATTGAAAATATCCACCTGAAGAAGACGGCGTACGCCGTTGAAACGCATTGTGGTTTTACCCTAACTGGTGTCTGCGTTCACCTTTTGCGCTCCTGAGACCGGCTATTCTGTTCCTGTTGTAAGTTTTTCTCCCCCGTTGTGGGGTATCCGGCTGGAGCTGCAGGGACTTGCGAACTTATTTCCTCCTCATTGGGACGGCCGCTAGCGCTCCTTCTACAAACCGCCATTTGTTGTTCTATAAGCTATTTGTCCAAGGCAGATTTAAGAAAACCCAGCATGAGCTTTTATTTTTGGAGTGAACTACAGGATGGTAGTGGGGCAGTTCGCTCCCTTCAGCCATGTCTTACAAGTGGCCCATGGCCACAGATTCCATTTAAAAACCCTGCAGCAAAGGGTTGGGTTTGTCAGTGTTGGTTTGCAATCTGCAGAGCAGGTGGCTCTGCAATATCAGGCTTGTGTGTGAAGTCCACACAGAGTCAAGGGAAGCGAACGCCTGGCGCCCCCTCAGTGTGACACAGTGGTGCAGTCGCCCACGGCAAGCGGTCTCGGAAACTGACTGTTTTGATGCCCCCGCTGTGATCTGGAGGAAACTGTTTTTCATTTATGAGTTTTGGACATTAAAGATATTGGCGTTGAACTTTACTGGGTCACTGCCTCATTACCGCACAGTGTGAACACCACCGAACTACACACCGAAAATACTTTTAAAAACACATTATATCACTTGTGTAACATAGAGCTAGACTATTGGACAGCTGTCCTCAACCAACTGAAGAGCTGCTGAATTAACCCTTTCCCAACATAAGACCTAGCGTTACATTGCATATTGGGTACAGGTGCATGGAGCAGACTCAGTAGCTGAGCGTGCACCACACACGCTGGGTGCAAGATATGGTATCAATCGCTGACAGTGGCAAATAAGCTGTGCAATCCTGCCCAAGGGCCATTTGCTATCCTCCTGTGATGTGATTGTGGGGTGCCAATAGGCTGCCAAGGTGTCCTGCTGAGGCCTTCTGCTGTCGCAATCTTGGCACTCCTGTGTAGCTCACCTATCGAAAACCATCAAACAGTGGTACTGCAGTGTACAGAGAAAGATTCAAGTCTCCAATGAGGACTAAAAAAAATTAAAAACAAAACAAAAAAAATCAAATCAACCCATTTTTCGCCGTGCCTTCTTCCGGGGGTGCCTTCAAGAAGGCACGGCGCCGAAACGCGCATTGGGGTGAGTGGCATCGTGGTCCCCCAGGTAATTATATTCATCACTCATTTATTTTTCCCACTTGGGTCATGCTCTTTTACTATGGTTGAGTTTTGCTGCTGCTATGATCGGTTGATGTCCTGTGTATCCCTTACAAATGGGCTTTGTTTACACCTTTATGGAATTTTTCGCACAAAGCACTGGCACTTTCTCTAGAGCTATTAATTCATGTTAAATAGTATTTACCTGGTGGGTACCGCTTTGCCACTCCATTTGGTGAGTTTCTTGTCATCTCCCTGTTATCTCTCTTTTATTGTCTATGTATTCTGTATGTCAATAAAATTGTTATTTTTATATAAATCAGGTTCATCTGGTGCTTCTCTTTATTGGTTGATCTATGTGCATGCACTGAACCGTTTTCCTTAGATCCTGGCACTTTATAATTTGGTGTTATAGTGCTGTTTTTGGTTTAGGTTTATATGATTTCATTTCATGACTAAGTTGCTCGGTTTCCTAAACAATTCCACTTTTCAATAATACCACCCACAGTTGATCGTGGAATATTTCGGAGGGATGAAATGTAATGAACTGACTTGATACAATGGTGGCATCCTATTACAGGACCACGCTGGTATAAGGGAGTCTTACAGAATATGTTCGAAAGAAGTTTTTTCTCTATAAAGTATTGACCAATATTGACACTATACACCATCTCTGAACATCTCCTAGGTAGTCTTACAGAAACAGTTTTTAATTTTTCTGTTATCACATCTACAGCATTCAATGAGCGTCATGTAGGAAAGCAGTCTTGTGATATGACCTTACTCTTAGGTCCAAGGAAACCCAGCATAGCTCAGCTTGCAACTTATTACAGCCATTTTTCATCTTAAAAACATGCTCCCTGAAAGTTTTAAGTTCCCGGAAAAAAACAAAAAACATTTTAAAAGGGTTATGCAGAATTAGAAAAATAAGGCTTTGCTTTCCTTACATCTCATCTCTGGACTGTAGGTGGTATTGCAGCTCTGTCTCGTTCCCTTGAATGGAGAGGAGCTGTAATGTCAGAGCCCAAAAGGGGTGGTTTTATCATTTTTTTTTTTAAATCCCAGTTAACCTCTCTACCTATATTATATGTTGTCCCCAAGATCTTGTTTGTCTAGTTTGCTGGTACACACCATCTCCCGCAGTTCAATGTCCAGGCTTTGTATCTGCTTGGCGAGGTAATTCTTAAGAGCAGTTTGGAACCTTGTCATCAACGGCTGCAAAAAAAAAAAAATACAATCATTTTAATTATTCTATTTTATTACATTAAAACATGTATGAAGCATCACATCACATTTGTTGGGCTGCCACATAAAAGTGCAGTCTGGGAGTCTGGTTATTACCTAGTAGCCTACATTTGTAGAAGTCATCCTATGGCATATACTAACCAACATTACAAGTAAGGCCCAGGTTGATGAATTCAATGAGATCTTACGTGATCGGGGTCTAACACCACCAGTTCTTCGTCATCCTCTTCTTTTTGGTCTTTTGGAGGCTCTACTTCTGGGTTATCCTCTTCTTCCTTCTCATATACACTATAGGCCATTTGATTACTTTGCTGATGAAGAACGGAGAACGACACCGCTCCTCTACCATCATCTGAAAAAAAACACATCACCATGTTAACAGAAACAAGATATACCGTAAATGCTTGATCCCACCTATCCGCTAATCCAAGCTGGCTGCTCCTCCCCATATACAGCCAACAGAAAGGGTGACCATGCCAATGTGCGCTCCTGTCCATTGACATTTGTGATATAGAAGAACCTGATCAGTACTGCTTCATACCTAGATGGCATTTGTGGCATCATTTTTGGATAGGCCATAACTTAATTTAACCCCTTAATGACATCTGCCTTGCATTTGTGGCGCATGAACGCAACTGACAGTATAGAGTGCTCAGACACAGTGGGCGCCAGCTGCATTACACAGCCACCACCTGAGCACAACTAGTGTGATCGGAGCTAGCTCTCATTGCAACCCCTGTCATCAGGACACTGGCATTTAGGAGATTGGTAATGTGGTGGGGGTTACTTCTGACACTCAGCACCTAGTCAAGTGATCGCAAGGTGCCGAGAGGCTGTCATGGATGTCATGTTAGAACATCTATAAATGCCAGCTGGTGGCTGAGTTTCATAGGAAGCTAGTAATAATATAATACTACAGTACTTCAGTCCATAGTATAGGTGATCAAGTGATTACAGGCTCAAGTGCCCTAAGGGGACTAATAAAAAAAATGTAACAGAACATAAAAAATTAACCAATTACAGCATATATTACCCTCCTTTTCCAAAAATGAAAATGGCAAAATGTAAAAAAAATTTAAAAAAATTAACATATTTGGTGACACTGTGTGGCATTGTCCGAATCAATAAGAAATAATTATCCTACACTGTAAAAGCAGAAACAAAGCAGAAATAAAAAAAAACAAAACACTGTTTTGTTTTGGCTGGTAGCGTAACAAAATCAATTATATAAAAACCATAACCACTTATGGATCCCAAAAGCTTACCGATACAGTTAGAGGGTTTCCTGCAAAAACAAGCATTCATAGAACTCTATTGACCAAAAAATGAACAAGTTATGGCTATCAAAATATGGCGACCGAAGACAGCTTTTATTTCAATTTTTTTACAGTAGTAAAATTTTATAAAAACTACCTAAATTTGGTATCACCATAACCAAACTGATCCATAGAACAAATTTATCAAATTATTTTACCGCACAGTGAACGTTGTAATAACAAAACAAAACAAATAAAAAGGTAAAGTTGCTCTTTTTTCCCACCAACTGGAATTTTCTTTTCTCGTTTTTCAATACATTATATGGTAAAAAGAATGATGTCATCCAAATCTACGTCTGTTATCACTAAATAAAAAACAAGATGTTGTACGTCAATGGAACAATGAAAATGTTCTGACTTTGGAGGATGAGAGCTAAATACCAATGTGGAAAAAAAATTGCAGTCTCCAAAGGGTTTAGGTATCAACGGACCTTTCATGAAAAGTGGAAGCAGTGTGGGTTAAATGCCAATAACTATAGCAAATGGTAATTTTCATATTAAACATTACTTTGAAGTCTAATATATGAGCAGCATAAAGCCACAATAGCCGAAGTTTACATTTCATTGATTCATCTGCTAATATTTAGCAACACGTCCGTCAGTATACAGTACTGGTGTGGTTGGTGAATAACACCCATAAGTAAATACAGGAAAAAAAGGGGGCAAGTGTTCATTAGAAGAGGAATGCTTATTTATCAGGGAACGCTGGTGGAGTAAAGATGATAAAGAGTCTGTAAATAGAAAGGTGCATGCCAAAGCATACTTACCCAAGCCTGCGCTGCTTTCCATGTCATGAGATAGAATAGACCTTGAGAAACTTGCTGCGGAGGAGATGCGGGCTACATTCTCGTCACTAGTTATTACTGGGGTTTTCATGTCATCCCTTTGCGTCTGTACAAAAAAAAAAAGACATGCGATCCCTATATAGTCTATACAATCATACATTGCTTTTTTTCGTGAACCAGGAATATTTCTCATGTACAGCACCATGGAATTAATGGTGCTATATCAATAAATAATAATAATCTCCATATAGCTATTCTAGTGACTGTGTCTGGTATTGCAGCTCAGTCCGAATCACTTGAATTGAACGCAGCTACAAAGAGCTGCAGTACCAGGCACAACCACTAGATAATGTATGTCGCCGTGTCTGCTAAGCAATGAAGGGAATGCAGAACTTGCAGGAGTGGTTGTGTGGGTGCAGGGAGTCAATAGATCCCAAGGTCTGTAATATGGCCTACTTTGGGTGAGATTTGATCCAAACTATGTCCAACGCAGTCCTGCTAACCATTTCACAAACAGCGGATCAGTGGTTAGCACTGTTGCTTTGCAGTGCTGGGGTCTTGGGTTCAAATCCCACCAAGGACAATATCGGCAAGGAGTTTGTATGTTCTGCCCGTGTTTGGGTGGGTTTCATTCCACACTTCAAAGACATACTGATAGGGAATTTAGATTGTCCCCAATGGGGACAGTGTCAATAAGTGCTGTAAGTGAATAAAATAATAATAATAACCAATTCCTGACCAGGCACATCGTATGAGTGGCTAAAAGAAATTTTCTTTCAAATATTAAAGTAATTTAATATCCAAAATGGTTTTTTTTCGTGATACATGGGGCTTCATTTTAATCTCACTGTCATACTCTCTTTCTCTTCTCATATTGGTGGAAAAACAAAGGAAATAAGTTTTTTTTCCCATTTTTCATGACCATACAGGACCACTAAAATACATGTAAAAATGTGTTCCTTATCAGGTAACAAATATTTCTATATATTGGACGAGTTCCTTTTTTTTTTGTTTGTTAAGTGGCGGGCCTAGTAAAAGCGATTTGGATTATCAGTGGCTTTTTTAATTTATTTTTTTATTCATTTATTTATTTTTTTATTCATGTATTTTTCATTTATATTACACATTGAACTATTTCTTACGAAACCTTAGAGTAGCAAAAAAAAAAGGTAAAATGCAAAATAATACATGACAGATTTGCAGAAACCGTTTTGCATACGCTTTGCGGGTTCATCTCTTACCTCTTCACTTGTTGCTTGGGTGTCCATTGCTGTGTCAGAATCATAGTCAGCTTCAGACCTAGGACTTAAAAATGAATAATACATTTTGTATACTATGTAAAACGTGTATATGGCAGCATAGTGACTCAGTGGTTAGCACAGTTGCTTTGCAGTGCTGAGGTCCTGGGTTATAATCCCACCAAGGACAACATCTAGAAGGAGTTTGTATGTTCTCCCCGTGTCTGCGTAGGTTTCTTCCGAGTACTACGGCTTCCTCCCACACTCCAAAGACATATTGATAGGGAATTTAGATTGTGAGCCCCAATGGGGACAGCGATGACAATATATGTAAAGCGCTGTGGAATATTATTGGTGTATATGGCCTGGTGAGCAAAATCTTTTACTTCTGTTCACTGGGCCCCAGGGTACAATAATGTAGTGTGCGCCGGCGCAGTGCACATTTCGGAGCAGGGATCTTTCCAAAACAGAACAGCCATGCAGCAGCTCCAGGGGAGCTTCCTCCACCTCTTCTGTGACGTGCTGCTAATGGTGCCCACGCGATGACATCATCACGTTAGCGTCAGCATGAACTCACGCGCCAGGATACCAGAAGTGCAGCTGCAGGGGATCGTATGAGAAGTACTGTATTACCTGTACACTATACACTATATACAGAGCTATTGTGTATGTCACTGGTGATCACTGTATTACCTGTACACTATATACTGAGCTCCTGTGTATAATGTCACTGGTGATCACTGTATTACCTGTACGCTGACACTGTGCACTATATACAGAGCTATTGTGTACAATGGCACTGACGATCCCTGTATTACCTGTACATGATACACTATATACAGAGCTTCTGTGTATAATATCACTGGTGATCACTGTATTACCTATACACTATATACAGAGCTCCTGTGTATAATGTCACTGGTGATCCCTGTATTACCTGTACACAATACACTATATATAGAGCTCCTGTGTATAATGTCACTGGTGATCCCTGTATTACCTGTACACAATACACTATATACAGAACTCCTGTGTATAATATCACTAGTGATCACTCTATTATCTGTACACCACTATATACAGAGCTCCTGTGTATAATGGCACTGGTCATCACTGTATTACCTGTACACTATATACAGAGCTCCTGTGTATAATGTCACTAGTGATCACTGTGTTACCTGTAAACTATATACAGAGCTCCTGTGTATAATGTCACTGGTGATCACTGTATTACCTGTACACTGACACTATATACAGAGCTCCTGTGTACAATGTCACTGACGATCCCTGTATTACCTGTACATGATACACTATATACAGAGCTCCTGTGTATGTCTCTGGTGATCACTGTATTACCTGTATACTGACACTATATACAGAGCTCCTGTGTACAATGTCACTGACGATCCCTGTATTACCTGTACATGATACACTATATACAGAGCTCCTGTGTATGTCACTGGTGATCACTGTATTACCTGTACACTGACACTATATACAGAGCTCCTGTGTATAATGTCACTAGTGATCACTGCATTAATTGTACACTATACACTATATACAGAGCTCCTGTGTATAATGTCAATAGTGAGAACTGTATTACCTGTACACCATATACAGAAATCCTGTGTACAATGTCACCGGTGATCACTGTATTACCTGTACACTGACACTATTTACAGAGCTCCTGTGTATAATGCCACTGGTGATCACTGTATTACCTGTACACTATATACAGAGCTCCTGTGTATAATGTCAATAGTGAGAACTGTATTACCTGTACACCATATACAGAAATCCTGTGTACAATGTCACCGGTGATCACTGTATTACCTGTAAACTGACACTATATACAGAGCTCCTGTGTATAATGTTACTGGTGATCACTGTATTACCTGTACAGACACTGTGCACTATATACAGAGCTCCTGTGTATAATGGCACTGGTCATCACAGTATTACCTGTACATTGACACTATATACAGAGCTTCTGTGCATAATGTCACTGGTGATCTCAGTATTACCTGTACACTATACAATATATTACGCCCAATGGTGGCGTATGTGGATTTGTGATCCCACTGTGCCAAAGGACCGGGCCTGCCCAGGAAGGGGCGTAGCTAAGTGGCTACCTGGTGTTCACTGGAGCTCCTGATGGTGCAGACAGACTGGGCTGCAGATAGCCCTCCTGGGCAGAGCCCGGTACTGCAACTGTTGACCCCTGGGGTCAGGTACGCTGCTGCTAATTAGGGTTAGGTCTCCATTTAGACTAGTAAGTTCTGGAACCTATACAGAACAGTTACTGACACGGGGAGTCGGGCTCGGTTCAGACACGATGGTCTAGGATACTGGATCAGGGTTTGAACGCAGACAGACCCGAGGACAATATTCAGGCACTGGTGGCTCACGGGACATGGGGACTTCGGGAACAGGACTGGCCACTCTTGGATAAATGGACTATGGATACAGGACTAGCCACACCAGGACCAGGTATATATGTTCAGGATACTGGCTGCACCAGGACAAGGGGACCTCACAAATCACTAGCAGGACACCTTACCTAGTGATGACTCTACATGTTGCTTGGTGACTCCCTAGGGGACAGGGAGTCTATTAACCAGGATGACTCCCAGCAATTGGCTGGAACCATCTTTCGGGTGTACTAATTATATTAAATGTCTCCTGGCTAGTATATGCACGCACTGCCTCTTATTCCATGTGTTACCAGGGTACGATGAGCACCATAAAGGATCCTCCCTCAAGAGTGAGCCACTTTTCATGACTGTCAGAGTTCCCTCCGACTGTCAGAGGCCTGTGATATCTGTGTAACACGGCCCGACGCTGAGCAGCTCTGTGCACCCAGACATGACGTAAGAGCGAAAGCTTTATCTTTAGTGGGTTTTCAGTGTCTTATGATTAGTCAGAAATCTGAACGTTCGATGCATTTCCTACAGAAAATGACTTCATCTGGATGTCTGTGAAGGTGGGTAGCGTAAAGTGTTAAATGGCTTTCTGACAATGAGCCCTTACTTTTCTTGGTACATCACAAGTGTGAGAACTGGCACAGCTACTGGGAGTGCACAATATCTAGAAATCTCTGGCAGCAAAAGGGTTAATGTTAGCAGAAGAGATAAGTGGCCATATCTCTGGATCAGTGGAAATAACAAACCATTTGGCCCATGTTCTGTCTGAAGTCCCCAGGCTGCTGTCTGCTTGTTATCCCCACGCTCTGCCATGTCCAGACACCGACTCAAGGGTCTAGAATAAAATTCCTTATCACTTCGCCTCTGCAGCTCCATGGCAGGCCTAAGTGTCACCATGGCAACAGACAACAAACAAACCCTGCACAATGTCCTCCTACAGTCAGGCTCTATCTGCCCAATGTATATCAGAATAAGGGGACCTCCCAAAGAGGCCATGGCCGCCGGACCCCCCAACTCTGGAAGCTAGGATAGAGGGACGGCTGCCGGACCCCGCAACTCTGGAAGCTAGGATAGAGAGACGGCTGCCGGACCCCCAACTCTGGAAGCTAGGATAGTGGGACGGCTGCCGAACCCCCAACTCTGGAAGCTAGGATAGTGGGACGGCTGCCGGACCCCCCAACTCTGGAAGCTAGGATAGAGAGATGGCTGCCGGACCCCCCAACTCTGGAAGCTAGGATATAGACGGCTGCCGGACCCCCCAACTCTGGAAGCTAGGATAGAGAGACGGCTGCCGGACCCCCCAACTCTGGAAGCTAGGATAGAGGGATGGCTGCCGGACCCCCCAACTCTGGAAGCTAGGATAGAGAGATGGCTGCCGGACCCCCCAACTCTGGAAGCTAGGATAGAGAGACGGCTGCCGGACCCCCAACTCTGGAAGCTAGGATAGTGGGACGCAGTGGGACGCAGCAGTTATCACTGTATGTTAAGCCCCTACCTGTCCTTGCCCAGTCTATGAGTGGTCTGCGCCATACAGAAATACTGACCCCCATTAGTGTTCCCACATGTGGGCTACTCATTTCACAAGACGTGCCCCAACACAATGTATGATGCCCCACAATCCCACCCATACAGTATGCTATCCCCACAGTGCATTCCCCCCGTGCAATATAATACCCCGCAGCACCTCCCCCAAAAGAACATAATGTCCCACAACCCCTCCACACAGTATACCCCCCAACACACCATACAATGCCCACCAAATACAATGCCCCACAACACATCTGCACAATATGCTGTCAGGCAGTACTCTCAGCCTCAGTGGTTAGCACTGTACTGTGGCTCAGTGGTTAGCACTGTACTGTGGCTCAGTGGTTAGCACTGCACGGTGGCTCAGTGGTTAGCACTGTACGGTGGCTCAGTGGCAAGCACTGTATGGTGGCTCAGTGGTTAGCACTGTACGGTGGCTCAGTGGTTAGCACTGTACTGTGGCTCAGTGGTTAGCACTGCACGGTGGCTCAGTGGTTAGCACTGTACGGTGGCTCAGTGGCAAGCACTGTATGGTGGCTCAGTGGTTAGCACTGTACGGTGGCTCAGTGGCAAGCACTGTATGGTGGCTCAGTGGTTAGCACTATACGGTGGCTCAGTGGTTAGCACTGTATGGTGGTTCAGTGGTTAGCACTGTATGGTGGCTCAGTGGCAAGCACTGTATGGTGGCTCAGTGATTAGCACTGCAGCCTTGCAGCGCTGGAGTCCTGGGTTCAAATCCCACCTTGGACAACATCTGCAAGGAGTTTGTGTGTTCTCCTGTGTTTTGGGTGGGTTTCCTCCGGGTTCTCCGGTTTCCTCCCACATTCCAAAGACATACTGATAGGGAATCTAGACTGTGAGCCCCATTGGGTACAGCGATGATAATGTGTGCAAACTGTAAAGCGCTGCGGAATATGTTAGCGCTATAGAAAGAAAATGGAATTGAAGCATTAACCCCTCGATGCACATCCCTACACCCCTGCCCCGGTCTGCATGTGTGGAGTGCTACACAGCCGGCCTTTGCCTGTAACAGGAGCGGTCTCCTATTCCTGCTGTTAGATGCCGCAGAGCGAGGCACAGCACGTCCTGTTGCCATGACTGGGTAATATAATGAGCCCTATTCACCTTACCAATCCCCTGCTGCTCTGGTGTTTGCGGTCTGCTGCTGTGATGGCCCACCATGGACATGCGACCGCTGCAGCCAATCATTGCGTGATGATGGGACTGACTGCAGCGGTCAGGTGGAACAGGAGAGGAAAGGTTACTAGATTAACCCATTCTGTACCTCTTTAAAACAAAAACATTCCTTGGCTAAACACAATCCCATTAAGGGCTTAGCCTGGTGACAAGATAGGGCTGCTCGGGGCCTCACCGATCCCTCCATACAATGTCTATGGGACTGCTGGGAGGCAGGTCGGGCTCGGGGGATGCGGATCTGGTGCTATACACGGCCCCTGTGCCAGCAGTCACCGTGTCACCGGCACTGCAGCTCCGTCCCCCGTCCACCATGCTTTACACTGCCATCACCTCCCGCTCCGATATAATAAAGATCACCTCAGTGACCAGAGATACGGGGCACCGACCTCCGCGCTCCAGACATCTTCTCGTTGCTAAGCGACGTTGTCAACTTCCGGAATAGGCGTGACCTGTGTTGGACTGTACCAAAGCCCCTTCAGAGGAGGGGGGGGCTGAAGTGTTTCTCCCGACACTGGTGTGTATGGGACCATTGCGGAGGTCGGCGGTGTAGTGAGGAGGCGCCCTCACCGGTCACCATGTGGGGGGCTTGTCTGCCCCTGGCTGGTGTAGTCCTAGGTGACGGCATAACATGGGCATCGTGCACACAGCGTGCTGTGCTCGGCCAGAGCTGCGACCTCCGATGATGCTGGCACGGTCTCCTGTGCGCGGAGACTGCTGACGGTGTCCAGCCTGGCAGGGAAGGGGTTACCCGGATCCGCCCCGCCCGCTCCCTGGATGGTGCTCGTGGCTGCGGCCGGACGGGGCAGTGTGACCCACGGGCAGCAGAGAGCGGAGAAGGTAGGAGGATGGGTGACCGGGGCCGCAGGTGCCTGTATATCCTATATATATGGGGAATAATATATATATATATACACACCCACTCTCGGGAGGTCCGGCTGACATCACTTTTCTTTGGAGTTTTCTTTGTGAGTGGGACAGCTGGGAGCGTCCTCGCCTGGGGGTCTCTGCTCATGCCCCCACTAATCATTTGTCATCCCTGTCCCCATTGGGGTCCCTGTGTACATTCCCCATTAGTGTGTATATAGCTGACTGTACACAAGGCTTAGCCACCACCGCCCGGTCTCCATCCTGGCATAATCTGTGGGGGCACAGATAGAAGCCCCCCATACAGTCGTCTGATCTCTGAGCTCAGCAGGGTCTGATGACTTTTGGGGGTCTTTTTACAATATTGGTAGGAAACTCCCACAAACGTGAGGGGCTCCTATAAACGCCAGGAAGATGATGTCCTTGTATTTAAAGGGGTTGTCCGGTCAACACACGTTGCCACATTTCCTAAGAATAGGTGACCACTTGCTGATCGGTGGGTGACGTGCCCCCGTCGGCGAATGATTATCCCATTTACAGAATGGTGTGGCAGGTGGACGGCCGACCTGTGCTCCGTTCATTCTGTATAGGGTTGTTGTTAAGTGCCCATCAGCCCCGTAAGGAGTGAACAGAGCGGTGGTCACATTTGCACTGCTGCTTTAGGGGGTAAAGTTCAATGTTCTGCCAGTCGGTGAAGGTCCCAGTGGTCGGACCCCCATGATCAATAAGTGGTCACCTATGCGGTGGATAGGCGATAACTTGTTTTCACTGGACATCCCCTTTAAACAGGATTCCTGATGGCGTATCTTTTCTTAGGCCTTTGCATTGATCTGTTCCTGTTATTCCTCTTAAAAATATATGAATGAATTGACAACTGGGTGGTAACAGCTGGTGGGTGTCGCTGTGCTCTGGCCAATCAGTGCTGATTATAGGGACACGCCCTCCTCGACAAAGACAATTGTCACACCACATTTCTTCCCTCCAGAAGTTGATATCGGATGACACGACCTGGAGATAGGAGGTTCTCAATATTAGCCAATCATGGCTTTTCTTCCAATAACTGCGCCCCCTCGGTCACACTGTGTGTGGGGTATTGCAGCTCAGCCCCATTATCTTCCATGTAGTCTAACTGCAATACCACACATAACCTTTAGAGTGGGGTGGTGCTATTTCTGGAAGGAAGCTGCTATTTTTCTGTATTGGTGGGCAGCCACTTTGAAAATGATCACGGGTAATCAAGAACGGCCTTAGTGGCTTCTGTTTATAAAGGAAGCCACAGCGCTGTGCCGAATCTGGTGCCTGACTTACCCAACTTACATGTTTTGGAGTCCATCGGCGTCATTTCTGGTGTCTGTCATTTTGACAAGAATAGTTTGTTTAAAAAAAAATGTCAACTTTTATTTTTCAAAAATTTTAAACGTATCCAATTTTTTAACATTTTTTTTCAGAGGACTTTCTGGTTTGCGAAATGTTTTTGTACATTGACAAACTCTATACAGATCACTGTTCTTCATCATGAGTTCTAGTGTCCGCCAATCAGTCGCAGTCATGTGACTCCTCGCAGTGTCAGAGCCGCGCGTCGGTCACATGATCGGGACAATGCGAGATGCCGCTGAATGACAGCAAGCAGAGATACTGACCAGGACGGGCAACTTGGAAAGTTATCGTTGTATAAATAACACTTATTATCTATGTAGTAATCAGAAGCATTTTGAACCCTTCACATCCTAATGCTCAAAGAAAGTGACAACTTATATGTCGCATATGCATAAAAACTTGTCAAGTGTGTCTGGTGTTGGGGGAGTTAAAGGGTTAATTTAATCTGTTTTTCCTCGGGAAGTGTGTGTTTTCTGTTACATTCGCCTCCCTAGGAGAATGGGGCGGTCAGAGCTGTGCATGGTATAATCATCCTAGGGCCATATACATTACTTTTGTCACCGTATACACTCATGTATTGTAAGCAGGAAGGAGCCTAAGGTGCCGAAATCCACCAGATGGGAGTCAGGCGAGTCCTCAACATGCAGCATAAGAGCTGACTAATGTATATGGTTCCCCATGCCCCCCTGACAACCTAAGTCCCGGGGTAAGAAGGGTGGGCATCCTACGTTCCCACGGGAGGTAACCCACTGATGGAGGAGTCTGGCAGCTTCTTATTCCCCTCTCCCCTTTGCTCGTCTGAGTGAGTATGAGGAGCAAAGCCGGTCATCCACACTCAATAGCTGATGGCCAAATATTACTTCTACTGAGATCATGCAAACGTTTGGACACCCCTGGTCAAGAACTACTGTTATTGTGAAGTTATGAAAGTTGAAGAGTAAATGATCTCTAAAAGGCCTAAAGTTAAAGATGGCACATTTCCTTTGTTTTAGGCAAAAAAAGTTTTATATTACAAAAACGAAAATAGACTGTTGTAAATGTTTGTGCACCATTGGAGATTTGTGTGCTCAGATAACGTTGACCAAGGTTTCAGACCTTAATTAGCCTGTCAGGGTAATGGCTTGTTCACTATCATTGTTAGGAAAGGCCAGATGACACAATTTTCCCAGCTTTATAAAAACCCAGCCTCCTCTATCCTTGTGCCAAAAAACAGAATCCATGGGTTCTTCTAGCACTCTGAAAATGAAAACGGTGGAAGCCTACAAAGCAGGAGAAGGCTTTAAGAAGATAGCAAAGTGGTTTCAAGTTGCCTTTTCTTTAGTTCGAAGTATAATTAAGGGACAGTGGAGGTCAAGATAAGGTCTGGAAGACCAAGCAAAATTTCAGTGAGAGTTGTTCATAGGATTGCTAAAGAGGCAAATCAGAACCCCCTGCTTGACTGCAAAAGGCCTTCTGAAAGCTTTAGCAGGCTCTAGAATTGTGGTGCGTTGTTCTATTGTTCAGAGACACCTGCACAAATACGGCCTTCATGGATGAGTCATTAGAAGAAAACCTCTCCTGTGTCCTCACCATAAAATTCAGCATCAGAAGTATGCAAAAGCGCATCTAAGCAAGCCTGATGTATTTTGGAAACAAGTCTTGCTGACCAATGAGGTTAAAATAGAACTCTTTGGCCACTTTGATCAAAGGTATGCATGGAGAAAAAAGGGCACAGAATTTCATTTCAGGAAAGCAACATCTCCCCAACCATTAAGCATGGTGGTGGGTCAATTATGCTTTGCGGTTGTGTTGCAGCCAATGGCATGGACACCATTTCTCAGGTAGAGGGAAAAATGGATTCAATGAAATTTCAATAAATTCTTGATGCAAACATAACACCATCTGTAAAAAAGCTGAAGTTGAGAAGATGATGGCTTCTACAAATGGATAATGATCCTAAACATACGCCAAAATCCACAATAGACTACCTCAAAAGGTGCAAGCTGAAGGTTTTACAATGGCCCTCACAGTCCCCTGATCTGATCATTGAAAACCTGTAGCTAGACCTCATAATAGCAGAGCATGCAAGACGACCCAGGAATCTCACAGAACTGGAAGGATTTTCCAAGGAAGAATGGATAAAAATCCCTCAAACAAGAACTGAAAGACTCTTGACTGGCTGCAAAAAGCGTTTACAAGATGTGATACTTGCAATAGGGGATTCAGCCCCAAATAGGTCCTAACCATGCACGGTGCTCAAACTTTTGCATCGGCCCATTTTCCTTTTTGTAATTTTTAATGTATAATATTAACCCCTATATCCGATCACGCACTTGCTCTTGTCACCTGCATCTTAAAAACATCTCCAGAATCCGACCTTTTCTCACCGTTGAAACTGCTAAGACTCTTACTGTCGCTCTTATTCATTCTTGTCTGGACTACTGCAACTCTCTTCTGATCGGTCTCCCTCTTACCAAACTTTCTCCTCTCCAATCCATCTTGAATGCGGCAGCCAGAGTCATATTTCTGTCCAGCCGCTTCACTGATGCCTCCATCTTGTGCCAGTCATTACACTGGCTACCCATTCGCTACAGGGTCCAGTATAAACTCCCCTCTCTCACCCACAAAGCCCTCCACAGTTCTGCACCGCCTTATATCTCCTCTCTCATCTCTGTCTATTGCCCTACATGTGCCCTCCATTCTACAAATAACCTAAGACTAATGGCCCCGTCTCACATAGCGATTTACCAACGATCACGACCAGCGATACGACCTGGCCGTGATCGTTGATAAGTCGCTGGGGAGCTGTCACACAGTCAACTTTCTCCAGCGACCAACGATCAGGGGAACGACTTCGGCATCGTTGAAACTGTCTTCAACGATGCCGAAGTCCCCCTGCAGTACCCGGGTAACCAGGGTAAACATCGGGTTACTAAGCGCAGGGCCGCGCTTAGTAACCCGATGTTTACCCTGGTTACCAAAAAAAACAAACAGTACATACTCTCCTTCTGATGTCCGTCAGGTCCCTTGCCGTCTGCTTCCGGCTCTGACTGAGTGCCGCCGTACAGTGAGAGCAGAGCGCAGCGGTGACGTCACTGCTGTGCTGCGCTCTCACTGTACGGCACTCAGTCAGTGAGAGCAGGAAGCAGACGGCAAGGGACCTGACGGACATCAGATGGTGAGTATGTACTGTTTGTTTTTTTTACATTTACGCTTGTAACCAGGGTAAACATCGGGTTACTAAGCGCGGCCCTGCGCTTAGTAACCCGATGTTTACCCTGGTTACCAGTGAAGACATCGCTGGATCGGTGTCACACACACCGATTCAGCGATGTCAGCGGGACCTCAACGACCAAAAAAAGGTCCAGGCCATTCCGACACGACCAGCGATCTCACAGCAGGGGCCTGATCGCTGGTACGTGTCACACATAGCGAGATCGCTACTGAGGTCGCTGTTGCGTCACAAAACTTGTGACTCAGCAGCGATCTCGCTAGCGATCTCGCTATGTGAGACGGGGCCTTAACATCCCCTGTAATCCGAACCTCGCACCTCCGTCTCCAAGACTTCTCTCATGCTGCGCCAGCTCTCTGGAATGCACTTCCCCAGACAATCAGACTGATACCTAGCCCCGACCTATTCAAGAGCGCTTGGAAAACCATCTCTTCAAACAAGCCTACCACATCAACTACTCAGTAGACTAACTTTGCCCTGTTCCCTCCTTCCAAATATTATTCTGAATCTGCACTCTACTATTTATCTGTCTCCACACCCTCCATGCACATGATAACTGCACTTAACCCCTTCCCGACCTGTGACACAGCGTATGCGTCATGAAAGTCGGTGCCAATCCGACCTGTGACGCATATGCTGTGTCACAGAATGATCGCGTCCCTGCAGATCGGGTGAAGGGGTTAACTCCCATTTTACCCGATCTGCAGAGACAGGGGGAGTGGTACTTCAGCCCAGGGGGGGTGGCTTCACCCCCCCGTGGCTACGATCGCTCTGATTGGCAGTTTCACTTTCAACAGCCAATCAGAGCGATTTGTAATATTTCACCTATGAAAATGGTGAAATATTACAATCCAGCCATGGCCGATGCTGCGATAGCATCTGCCATGGCTGGAGACCCCGATCTGCCCCCACCCCACCCCACCGATCACCTCCCCAGTCGTCCTTTTTGCCCCGATCTCCGTTCCGCTCCCCTCCTCCCTCCTGTCGGCTCCCCCGGTCCTCCTGTCCGCTCCCCAGGTCCTCCGATCCCCCCCCCGTGTTCCAATCCCACCCCCCCCCATACTTACCTAGCTCCAAAGTCCCTCCCGGTGTCTGGCCGTCTTCTTCATGGGCGCCGCCATCTTGGAAAATGGCGGGCGCTTGCGCAGTGCGCCCGCCGAACCTGCCAGCCGGCAGATTCGTTCCTGCACATTTTGGTCGCTGTGATAAGTTCTATCACAGCGATCAAAATAAAAAAAAATTGTAAATAAATCCCCCCCTTTATCACCCCCATAATAAAATATAGAAAATATAATTATTTTTGTTTTTCCATTAGGGTTAGGGGTAGGGTTGCACTTAGGGCTAGGGTTGCACTTAGGGCTAGGGTTGCACTTAGGGCTAGGGTTGCACTTAGGGCTAGGGTTGCACTTAGGGCTAGGGTTGCACTTAGGGCTAGGGTTGCACTTAGGGCTAGGGTTGCACTTAGGGCTAGGGTTGCACTTAGGGCTAGGGTTGCACTTAGGGCTAGGGTTGCACTTAGGGCTGCGGCTGCACTTAGGGCTGCGGCTAGGGTTGCACTTAGGGTTGCACTTAGGGTTGCACTTACGGCTAGGGTTGCACTTAGGGCTAGGGTTGCACTTAGGGCTAGGGTTGCACTTAGGGCTAGGGTTGCACTTAGGGCTAGGGTTGCACTTAGGGCTAGGGTTGCACTTAGGGCTAGGGTTGCACTTAGGGCTGCACCTAGGGTTGCACTTAGGGTTGCACTTAGGGTTGCACTTAGGGCTAGGGTTGCACTTAGGGCTAGGGTTGCACTTAGGGCTAGGGTTGCACTTAGGGCTGCACCTAGGGTTGCACTTAGGGCTAGGGTTGCACTTAGGGTTGCACTTAGGGTTGCACTTAGGGCTAGGGTTGCACTTAGGGCTAGGGTTGCACTTAGGGCTAGGGTTGCACTTAGGGCTAGGGATGCACTTAGGGCTAGGGTTGCACTTAGAGCTAGGGTTGCACTTAGAGCTAGGGTTGCACTTAGGGCTAGGGTTGCACTTAGGGCTAGGGTTGCACTTAGGGCTAGGGTTGCACTTAGGGCTAGGGTTGCACTTAGGGCTAGGGTTGCACTTAGGGCTAGGGTTGCACTTAGGGCTAGGGTTGCACTTAGGGCTAGGGTTGCACTTAGGGCTAGGGTTGCACTTAGGGCTAGGGTTGCACTTTGGGCTAGGGTTGCACTTAGGGCTGCACCTAGGGTTGCACTTAGGGTTGCACTTAGGGTTGCACTTAGGGTTGCACTTAGGGCTAGGGTTGCACTTAGGGCTAGGGTTGCACTTAGGGCTAGGGTTGCACTTAGGGCTAGGGTTGCACTTAGGGCTAGGGTTGCACTTAGGGCTAGGGTTAGAATTAGGGTTAGAATTAGGGTTAGAATTAGGCTATGTGCACACGGTGCGGATTTGGCTGCGGATCCGCAGCGGATTGGTCGCTGCGGATTCGTATCAGTTTTCCATCACGTTTACAGTACCACATAAACCTATGGAAAACCAAATCCGCTGTGCCCATGGTGCGGAAAATACAGAGCGGAAACGCTGCGTTGTATTTTCCGCAGCATGTCAATTCTTTGTGCAATTCCGCAGCGTTTTACACCTGCTCCATAATAGGAATCCGCAAGTGAAATCCACACAAAAAACACTGGAAATACGCTGTAAATCCGCAGGTAAAGCGCAGTGCGTTTTACCTGCAGATTTTTCAAAAACTGCGGAAAAATCCACACAAATCCGCAACGTGAGCACATACCCTTAGGGTTAGGGTTGGAATTAGGGGTAAGACTAGGGTTAGGGGTGTGTTGGGGTTAGGGTTGTGGTTAGGGTTGGGATTAGAGTTAGGGGTGTGTTGGGGTTAGTGTTGGAGTTAGAATTGAGGGGTTTCCACTTTTTAGGCACATCAGGGGTCTCCAAACGCGACACGGCGCCACCATTGATTCCAGCCAATCTTGCGTTGAAAAAGTAAAATGGTGCTCTCTCCCTTCCGAGCCCCGACGTGTGCCCAAACAGTGGTTTACCCCCACATATGGGGTACCAGCGTACTCAGGAGAAACTGATCAACAACTTTTGGGGTCCAATTTCTCCTGTAACCCTTGGGAAAATAAAAAATTCTGGGCTAAAAATCATTTTTGAGGAAAGAAAAATTATTTTTTATTTTCATGGCTCTGCGTTATAAACTTCTGTGAAGCACTTGTTGGTTTAAAGTGCTCACTATGCATCTAGATAAGTTCCTTGGGGGGTCTAGTTTCCAAAATGGGGTCACTTGTGGGGGAGCTCCAATGTTTAGGCACACAGGGGCTCTCCAAACGCGACATGGTGTCCGCTAACGATTGGAGCTCATTTTCCATTCAAAAAGTCAAATGGCGCGCCTTCCCTTCCGAGCCTTGCCATGCGCCCAAACAGTGGTTTACCCCCACATATGAGGTATCGGCGTACTCAGGAGAAATTGCCCAACAAATTTTAGGATCCATTTTATCCTGTCGCCCATGTGAACATTAAAAAATTGAGGCTAAAAGAATTTTTTTGTGAAAAAAAAGTACTTTTTCATTTTTACGGATCAATTTGTGAAGCACCTGAGGGTTTAAAGTGCTCACTATGCATCTAGATAAGTTCCTTGGGGGGTCTCCTTTCCAAAATGGGGTCACTTGTGGGGAAGCTCCAATGTTTAGGCACACAGGGGCTCTCCAAACGCGACATGGTGTCCGCTAACGATGGAGATAATTTTTCATTCAAAAAGTCAAATGGCGCTCCTTCCCTTCCGAGTTCTGCCGTGCGCCCAAACAGTGGTTTACCCCCACATATGAGGTATCAGCGTACTCAGAACAAATTGGACAACAACATTCGTGGTCCAGTTTCTCCTTTTACCCTTGGGAAAATAAAAAAATTGTTGCTAAAAGATGATTTTTGTGACTAAAAAGTTAAATGTTCATTTTTTCCTTCCATGTTGCTTCTGCTGCTGTGAAGCACCTGAAGGGTTAATAAACTTCTTGAATGTGGTTTTGAGCACCTTGAGGGGTGCAGTTTTTAGAATGGTGTCACTTTTGGGTATTTTCAGCCATATAGAACCCTCAAATTGACTTCAAATGTGAGGTGGTCCCTAAAAAAAATGGTTTTGTAAATTTTGTTGTAAAAATGAGAAATCACTGGTCAAATTTTAACCCTTATAACTTCCTAGCAAAAAAAAATGTTGTTTCCAAAATTGTGCTGATGTAAAGTAGACATGTGGGAAACGTTATTTATTAACTATTTTGTGTCACATAACTCTCTGGTTTAACAGAATAAAAATTCAAAATGTGAAAATTGCAAAATTTTCAAAATTTTCACCAAATTTCCATTTTTTTCACAAACGCGGAAATTATCGACCTAAATTTACCACTACCATGAAGCCCAATATGTCACGAAAAAACAATCTCAGAATCGCTAGGATCCGTTGAAGCGTTCCCGAGTTATTACATCATAAAGGGACACTGGTCAGAATTGCAAAAAACGGCAAGGTCATTAAGGCCAAAATAGGCTGGGTCATGAAGGGGTTAATACTTGACTATTGCACTTAACCCCTTCATGACCTTGGGATTTTCCGTTTTTCCGTGTTCGTTTTTCACTCCCCTCCTTCCCAGAGCCATAACTTTTTTTATTTTTCCGTCAATATGGCCATGTGAGGGCTTATTTTTTGCGGGACGAGATGTACTTTTGAACAACATCATTGGTTTTAGCATGTCGTGTACTAGAAAACGGTAAAAAAATTCCAAGTGCAGTGAAATTGCAAAAAAAAGTGCAGTCCCACACTTGTTTTTTGCTTGGCTTTTTTGCTAGGTTCACTAAATGCTAAAACTGACCAGCCATTATGATTCTCCAGGTCATTGCAAGTTCATAGACACCTAACATGACTAGGTTATTTTTTATCTAAGTGGTGAAAAAAAATTCTAAACGTTGTTAAAAAAAAAAAAAATTGCGCCATTTTTCGATACCCGTAGCGTCTCCATTTTTCATGATCTGGGGTCGGTTGAGGGCTTATTTTTTGCGTGCCGAGTTGGAGTTTTTAATGATACCATTTCGGTACAGATACGTTCTTTTGATCGCCCGTTATTGCATTTTAATTCAATGTCGCGGCGACCAAAAAAAAGTAATTCTGGCGTTTCAAATTTTTAGGAGGCTAGAAGCTGGCACAACGCGATCGGCTCTGCTACATAGCAGCGATCATTAGATCGCTGCTATGCAGCAGAAATGTAGGTGTGCTATGAGCGCCGACCACAGGGTGGCGCTCACAGCTACCGGCGCGATCAGTAACCATAGAGGTCTCAGCAATGCGCTCATTTCCGTCCGGAAGCGCTGGTTAAATGCCGCTGTCTGCGTTTGACAGCGGCATTTAACTAGTTAATAGCGGCGGGTGAATCACGATTTCACCCGCCGCTATTGCGGGCACATGCCAGCTGTTCAAAACAGCTGACATGTCCCGGCTTTGATGCGGGCTCACCGCCGGAGCCCGCATCAAAGCAGGGCTTCTGACCTCGGACGTACTATCCCTTCCGAGGTCAGAAAGGGGTTAAACACATGGGCTGATGACCGGATCATGCAGCTTTATATGAAAATCCCTATGTATTATAATTGCCAGACCTGAAATAACAAGCACTTCTCACCTATTGTGTCCCCCCATTTCCTTGTAGATTGTAAGCTTGCGAGCAGGGACCTCACTCCTAATGTCACTGTTTAACTTGTTTGAACTTGTATTGAATTTATTGTCTGTAGTCTGTACATGTCCCCGCTAATTGCTGCAGAATATGTTGGCTCTATATAAATAAAAATTATTATTATTAACCCCTTACTGACCTCCGCCGTTCTATTACAACGGAGGTCGGTACCCCCGCTTTGATGCGGGCTGCGGCGGTGAGCCCGCATGAAAGCCGGGACATGTCAGCTGTTTTGAACAGCTAACGTGCCCGCAATAGCAACAGGTGGAATCGCAATTCACCCACCGCTATTAACTAGTTACCGTATTTTTCGGACTATAAGACGCACCCCAAATTTTCAGAATAAAAATAAGGAAAAAAAAAATGTTTCAAATGGGGGTACGTCTTACAGTCCGAATTCAGCTTACCAGTGAAGGGATCGCCATAGGTGGAGAAGTGGTCACAGGGGCCTTTCGGTGGTCCAGGCTGGTGCGTTGACCTCCAGGAAATCCCATTCCAGGCCGGTGCTCTGTGCTTGGGCAGGGGTGGAGGCTCTGTGCTCCGGGGTAGGGGCTGTGCTCCGCTCCAGAACAGTGGCTGGGCTCCGGGGCACAGGCTGGGCTCTGGGACACAAGCTGTGCTGCGGGCAGTGGCTGGGCTCTGGGGCACAGGCTGGGCTCTGGGGCACAAACTGTGCTGCGGGCAGTGGCTGGGCTCTGGGGCACAGGCTGGGCTCTGGGGCACAGGCTGGGCTCTGGGGCACAAGCTGTGCTGCGGGCAGTGGCTGGGCTCTGGGGCACAGGCTGGGCTCTGGGGCACAGGCTGGGCTCTGGGGCACAGGCTGGGCTCTGGGGCACAAGCTGTGCTGCGGGCAGTGGCTGGGCTCTGGGGCACAGGCTGAGCTCTGGGGCACAAGCTGTGCTGCGGGCAGTGGCTGGGCTCTGGGGCACAGGCTGTGCTGCGGGGCTGTGGCAGCGGCTCTCTGGGCTCAGTGGGGGCTCCGACGGCATTTCTTCAAAGCCCGGAGGCCCCCCGCTCATCCGGCATGTTGCGGTGGCCTCCGAGAACATGGGCTCCAGGAAAATGGCCGCCGGGCTGGCGCACGCTCAGATTCAGATCTTGTTGCCGAGATCTCGCCCCGAGATCTCAGGAGACGAGATCTCATTGACGAGATTTAAATCTGAGCGTGCGCCGGCCCGGCGGCCATTTTCCTGGCGCCTATGTTCTCGGAGGCCACCGCAACATGCCGGATGAGCGGGGGGCCTCCGGGCTTTGAAGAAATGCCGTCGGAGCCCCCACTGAGCCCAGAGAGCCGCTGCCACAGCCCCACAGCACAGCCCCTGCCCGCAGCACAGTCCCAGCCCGCAGCACAGCCGCACCAGCATGGGAAGGGAGGCTGCATCAGGACCGCTGCCGCATAATTTGTAAGTATATTCCGACTACAAGACGCACCCCCATTTTCCCCTTACATTTTTGGGGAAAAAAGTGCATCTTGTAGTCCGGAAAATACGGTAAATGCCGCTGTCAAACCCTGACAGCGGCATTTAACCGGCGCTTCTGGCCATCGGGCCAGAAATGCGCGCAACGCTAACCCCCGTCACATGATCTCCTTGAGACCTCTATGGTTGCTGATGTCGGCTTGCTGTGAGCGCCACCCTGTGGTTGGCGCTCATAGCAAGCCTGCAATTCAGCCACATAGCAGCGATCTGATGATCGCTGCTATGTAGCTGAGCCGATCCAGTTGTGCCAGCTTCTAGTCTCCCATGAGGGCTATTGAAGCATGGCAAAAGTTAAAAAAAAAAAAAAAAAAAAAGTTTTAAAAAAATATAAAAGTTTAAATCACCCCCCTTTCGCCCCATTCAAAATAAAACAATTAAAAAAAATCAAACCTACACATATTTGGTATCACCGCGTTCAGAACCGCCCAATCTATCAATAAAAAAAAAAAAAAATGATTGACCTGATCTCTAAACAGCGTAGCGAGAAAAAAATTCGAAACGCCATAATTATGGTTTTTTGGTCACCGCGACATTGCATTAAAATGCAATAACGGGCGATCAAAAGAACGTATCTACACCAAAATCGTATCATTAAAAACATCTGCTCAGCACGCAAAAAATAAGCCCTCAACTGACCCGAGATCACGAAAATTGGAGACGCTACGGTATCAGAAAATGGCATGTTTTTTTTTTTTAAAGCAAAGTTTAGATTTTTTTTTTTTTTTACCACTTAGATAAAGCGTAACCTAGACATGTTTGGTGTCTATGAACTCGTAATGACCTGGAGAATCATAATGGCAGGTCAGTTTTAGCACTTAGTGAAACTAGCAAAAAAGCTAAACAAAAAAACAAGTGTGGGATTGCACTTTTTTTGCAATTTCACCGCACTTGGAATTTTTTTCCCATTTTCTAGTACACAACATGCTAAAACCAATGATGTCGTTCAAAAGTGCAAATTGTTCCGCAAAAAACAAGCCCTCACATGGCCATATTGACGGAAAAATAAAAAGTTATGGCTCTGGGAGGGAGGGGAGCGAAAAACGAGAATGCAAAAACGGAAAAGGGCAAGGTCTTGAAAGGGTTAAAATATATACTCCCCCCCCCCCCCCCCCCTTCCCTTCCTAAAATACAAACAAAATGTGTCATCGTTAACTTTAGGCCTTTTCGAGATCATTTCATCTTCACGTTGGTTAACTGTTCACAATATCAGGAATTTTGACCAGGGGTGCCCAAATTTTTACATGACACTGTATATTTGTCATGACCGAGCGTGCATGTGCTCTAAAGGTAAAAAAAAAGACTAGTGATGAGCGAATATACTCGAGATTTTCCGAGCACGCTCGGGTGACCTCCGAGTATTTTTTTAGTGCTCAGAGATTGTTTTTTATTGCCACAGCTGAATGATTTACATCTGTTAGCCAGCATAAGTACATGTGGGGGTTGCTTGGTTGCTAGGGAATCCCCACATGTACTTATGCTGGCTAACAGATGTAAATCATTCAGCTGAGGTGAGGAAAACTAAATCTCCGAGCACTAAAAAATACTCGGAGGACCCCCGAGCGTGCTCGGGAAATCTCGAGTAACGAGTATATTCGCTCATCACTAAAAAAGACCTGTCTGAGGCTGTTGACACAAAAAAGGTTTTCTGAGACAGACTTGACACAACCACACTACTTAGGTTCCAGAGATACCGTGGCCTTCATCTTTTAACCTTCTTCAGGAGTCTGGGCCTATAACAGGGGCCCTGGGGTTGTATCCATGGAGTGGCTGCTGGCCGGTGCATCGATTCTGAGGCAGAAGTGGTAAACTTGTCAGGTCAAGAACAGGGACAAAATCAGGAGATGTAGTGAAGTCAGAGGAATAGCCAGGGTCAGGTACTAGGAGGTCAGTTAAAGAGTAACAAGCTCAGGTCAAGGTCAGGACAAATCAAAGAGTAAGGCCGGCCTCACACTAGCGAGTTTTACGGACGTATGAGCGCATAAACTACGTCCGTAAAATTCACATTACACACGGCACAATGATTCCCTATGTCCCAGCTCCTATCTGCCGTATATTACGCATCCGTAATATACGGTCTTGTACGGCCGTAGAAAATCGCAGCATGCTGTGTTTGTCACCGTATTGCGCAAAAAAATCGCCAATGAAAGTCTATGGGGGCGAGAAAAATACGGATTCCACACGGACCAGCAGTCAGGGTGGATTGATTTAAATCACGCCGATTTAAATCATGATTTAAATCACGATTTAAATCAAAAGATTTTTTTCTATTTAAATCGGATCGATTTAAATCATGATTTTAATCATGATTTAAATCACTGATTTAAATCAAAAGGTTTTTTTTAATATAAATCACGATTAAAATGAGAAGTGAGAGCAGTGCGCATGTGCGCCCATAGTTACACGGACGAAACTAGGGGCAACGATCTAACGCCAGGGTGAGGGGGGGACCCCAAAGTAAGTAAAAATCTTTTTTGTTTTACTATATGGCAATAGGTAGGTGTTTAAAAGCAGCATGTCTTAATTGTATAAACTATTAATAGCCTCCACATTTTGTTCATACTGCCCCTTTAATTCCACACTTCTAGCTTGGTTTCACTTTTGGTTTAGTTTCTTTTTCCATTCAGTTGACATGCCCAAACTTGTTGGATAGTCAGCATCCTACAGAAACCTCTGGAAGAGCATGGCATTGTGAATGTTACACATATACAGCCTTTATTCTACTGAGTTAAACAACTCAGCTTTATCTCATGATGGAAGAACCTTTGGATGGTAAAATATTTTCCTCAAAAAGCAGTTTATTGAAAGAAATCCGATTTAAATCAAAAAAATCCGATTTAAATAAAAAAAATCCGATTTTTTTGATTTTTTTTAAAAAACATTGATTTTTATCCACCCTGCCAGCAGTGTGACTTGTGAGAAATACGCACCGGTGTTAGTGAAAAGTCGGTAATTCAATTGCCGGCTTTTCATTTCTCCTGCCTAAACCCGACATGATATGAGACATGGTTTACATACAGTAAACCATCTCATATCCCCCTTTTTTTTTTGCATATTCCACACTACTAATGTTAGTAGTGTGTATGTGCAAAATGTGGGCGCTGTAGCTGCTAAAATAAAGGGTTAAATGGCGGAAAAAATTGGCGTGGGCTCCCGCGCAATTTTCTCCGCCAGAGTGGTAAAGCCAGTGACTGAGGGCAGATATTAATAGCCAGGAGAGGGTCCATGGTTATTGGCCCCCCTGGCTACAAACATCTGCCCCCAGCCACCCCAGAAAAGGCACATCTGGAAGATGCGCCTATTCTGGCACTTGGCCACTCTCTTCCCACTCCCGTGTAGCGGTGGGATATGGGGTAATGAAGGGTTACAATAGCAAGGTGACATTAACCCTTCATTACCCCATATCCCACCGCTACACGGGAGTGGGAAGAGAGTGGCCAAGTGCCAGAATAGGCGCATCTTCCAGATGTGCCTTTTCTGGGGTGGCTGGGGGCAGATGTTTGTAGCCAGGGGGGCCAATAACCATGGACCCTCTCCTGGCTATTAATATCTGCCCTCAGTCACTGGCTTTACCACTCTGGTGGAGAAAATTGCGCGGGAGCCCACGCCAATTTTTTCCGCCATTCAACCCTTTATTTTAGCAGCTACAGCGCCCAAATTTTGCACATACACACTACTAACATTAGTAGTGTGGAATATGCAAAAAAAAAAGGGGATATGAGATGGTTTACTGTATGTAAACCATGTCTCATATCATGTCGGGTTTGTGAAGGAGAAATGAAAAACCGGCAATTAAATTTTCACATATATCGCGCTGAATTAAATATAAATACAGAATATATATATATATATATATATATATATATATATATATATATATATATATATATACATATACATATACATATACATATACATATACATATACATATACATATACATATACATATACATATATATATATATATATATATATATATATATATATATATATATATATACTGTATATATTTTTTTAACGAACATTTGAGCACATAAATCCATTAGATGTCGGTTTTGCAAGCCTGCGAGAAAATATCGCAGTACGGATGCCATACGGATTACATACGGAGGATGCCATGCGCAAAATACGCTGACACACCCTGCCTACGGATGACATACGGATCACTATTTTGGGGACTTTTCTGCGTATTACGGCCGTAAAAAACGGACCGTATTTTTATACGCAGAGTGTGAGGCCGGCCTAAGGCTGGATTAAGACAGCCCATCTGCAGCTGTTAGGCCATGTGCACACGTTCAGTATTTTTCACGTTTTTTTCGCGTTTTTCGCTATAAAAACGTGATAAAAACGCGAAAACGCGTATGCCTCCTATTATTTACAGTGTGTTCCGCATTTCTTGTGCAAATGTTGCATTTTTTTCCGCGAAAACATCGCATAGCGGAAAAAAAAAGCAACATGTTCATTAAAAATGCGGAATTGCGGGAATTCCGCATACCTAGGAGTGCATTGATCTGCTTACTTCCCGCACGGGGCTGTGCACACCATGCGGGAAGTAAGCAGATTATGTGCGGTTGGTACCCAGGGTGGAGGAGAGGAGACTCTCCTCCACGGACTGGGCACCATATAATTGGTCAAAAAAAAAGAATTAAAATAAAAAATAGTCATATACTCACCTTCGATGGCCCCGGAGGCATGCTGCCGCTTCCGTTCCTTTAGATGGTCTGTGTTCAGGACCTGCGATGACGTCGCGGCCTTGTGATTGGCCGCGTGACCGCTCATGTGACCGCTCAGCGACCAATCACAAGCCGCGATGTCATCGAAGGTCCTGAACACACACAGCATCTATAGGAACGGACGCCTGCAGGTGAGTATAACCATTTTTTTAATTATTTTTAAACATTCTATCTTTTACTATTGATGCTGCATAGGCAGCATCTATAGTAAAAAGTTGGTCACACTTGTCAAACACTATGTTTGACAAGTGTGACCAACCTGTCAATCAGTTTTCCATGCGATGCTACAGATCGCTTGGAAAACTTTAGCATTCTGCAAGCTAATTACGCTTGCAAAATGCTAAAAAAAAGCGAAAAAAACGGGGAAAAAATGCCAAAAAAATAAAGCGGATTTCTTGCAGAAAATTTCCGGTTTTCTTCAGGAAATTTCTGCAAGAAATCCTGACGTGTGCACATACCCTTAAAGGTCAGCTGATCGGCGGTTGTTTAATTGTATGTTTATTCAGGCCCGACCCGTACGTCCATGTGTACAGAATGTGCACGTGAAATCTCACTTTTCTCGGCAGCATGTCTACACACAAGATGTGCTGCTGAGAATGAGTTTCTTTTGTTTTTTTTTAAACTTTTTATTAGTTTTAAAGGGAACCTGTCACCCCCAAAATCGAAGGTGAGCTAAGGCTACGTTCACATTTGCGGTCTGTGCCGCAGCGTCGGGCGCCGCAGCGTCGCCGCATGCGTCATGCGCCCCTATATTTAACATGGGGGCGCATGGACATGCGTCGCACTTGCGTTTTGCGCCGCATGCGTCGCTGCGGCGCCCGCGTCTGGGCGCAGAGGACGCAGCAAGTTGCATTTTTGCTGCGTCCAAAATCAATTAAAAAAAGGACGCATGCGGCGCAAAACGCAGCGTTGTGCATACGTTTTGCTGCGTTTTTGTTTGCGTTGTGCGCTGCGGCGCCGACGCTGCGGCGCACAACGCAAATGTGAACGTAGCCTAAGCCCACCGGCATCAGGGGCTTATCTACATCATTCTGTATCATGAAAGATGAGAAAAAGAGGTTAGATTATACTCACCCCGGGGCGGTCCCGTTGCGGTCCGGACCGGGGCCTCCCATCTTCTTACGATGTCGTCCTCTTCTTGTCATCTCGCTGCAGCTCCGGCGCAGGCGTACTTTGTCTGCTCTGTTGAGGGCAGAGCTAAGTACTGCAGTGCACAGGCGCCGGGCCTCTCTGACCTTTCCCGGCGCCTGCGCACTGCAGTACTTTGCTGTCCCCTCAACAGAGCAGACAAAGTACTCCTGCGCCATAGAGTGAATACAAGAAGACGACGTCATCCTATGAAGATAGGAGGCCCCGGACCGTGACGCCCATCGGACCGGACCGCAGCAGGACCACCCCTGGGTGAGTATAATCTAACCTCTTTTTCTCATCTTTTCAGGATACATCGGGGGCTTATCTACAGCATTCCAGAATGCTTGGTGGAGCAAGATGGTACAGCACATGCGTGTTTGGTGTGTGGGAAGAAATCTGGGGAAACCCAGGCAAACACGGGGAGAACCTACAAACTCCTTGCAGATATTGTCCTTGGTGGGATTTGACCCCAATTACTGCCATTATTAGAATGATCACATTTGGGACACTAAACCCCTGATGTATAACAACATGCTTGCGCTGGGGGTTTAGTGCAGAAAATCTAGTGACCGTTTCCCTTTAAGTTTTCTTGGCCAAAGTGGTTTAATACATGTGACAAGAACACGCGGCATGGGTTCTAGGCATGTGGAGCATGAAGTAGCTCTTTGTCATGGCTGATGCCTTCTCCTCCCCCTCTCATCAGTAATCTCCCAGTGATCTGGTAGTAATATGCTTCTCAGATGAAGCAGGGGAAACGCTAACACGTGATATCCACACGGGAAGGAAACCGCAGATCCTGCACACAGTGATTTCGAAATCTGAAGCTGGAAGTTGGCACAATCCTGTGAGCTACATGTTATACTCACTGGAGACCCGAAAGGGGGATCTATTCAGAGATCCTCACATTTTAGGTTCACTTACTTCAGGAGTCACAACCCCAATAAACGAAGCTTGATTTGAAGATAAAGTTGTCCTTAAAGGGTTATATGGATATACAGTGGCTATGAAAAAGTCTACGCACCTCTATAAAACCCCATCATACTGAGGAGAATCATTTCAGAGCTTCTTCCAACTTCAATGTCATTCCTAATCTGTACAGTTCCATTGAGAACCAAAGTGAAATTATTTTGGGTGGGGGGGAAATGTTGTTGCATAAATATTCACACCCTGAAACGAATACATTGTTGAAATATTTGAATTTATGACACTATTCATTGTTTTTGGGCAGGCGTCTATCAGCAGGACACACCTAGAATTGGCAAGCTTTGCCCACTCTTCTTTGCCAGGGTGGATAAAAATCAATGTTTTTTTAAAAAAATCGGATTTTTTTGATTTAAATCGGATTTTTTTGATTTAAATCGGATTTTTTTCAATAAACTGCTTTTTGAGGAAAATATTTTACCATCCAAAGGTTCTTCCATCATGAGATAAAGCTGAGTTGTTTAACTCAGTAGAATAAAGGCTGTATATGTGTAACATTCACAATGCCATGCTCTTCCAGAGGTTTCTGTAGGATGCTGACTATCCAACAAGTTTGGGCATGTCAACTGAATGGAAAAAGAAACTAAACCAAAAGTGAAACCAAGCTAGAAGTGTGGAATTAAAGGGGCAGTATGAACAAAATGTGGAGGCTATTAATACTTTATACAATTAAGACATGCTGCTTTTAAACACCTACCTATTGCCATATAGTAAAACAAAAAAGATTTTTACTTACTTTGGGGTCCCCCCCTCACCCTGGCGTTAGATCGTTGCCCCTAGTTTCGTCCGTGTAACTATGGGCGCACATGCGCACTGCTCTCACTTCTCATTTTAATCGTGATTTATATTAAAAAAAACCTTTTGATTTAAATCAGTGATTTAAATCATGATTAAAATCATGATTTAAATCGATCCGATTTAAATAGAAAAAAATCTTTTGATTTAAATCGTGATTTAAATCATGATTTAAATCGGCGTGATTTAAATCAATCCACCCTGTTCTTTGCACATCAAATCTGTGAAATCTACTGTGTACAGCGCCCTCTACAGGTTTTGAATTGGATTTCAGTCTGGTCTCTGGCTGGTCCATTGCAAAACTTTGATCTTCTGACAGTCATTTTTTTGTTGATTTGTAGGTATGTTTCGAGTCATCGTTGTGCTGAAAGGTGAAATTCTTCCTCTTTTAGTAGAGGCCTAAAGGTTTTGTTGCAAAAATGACTGATCTTCCTGCAGCTTTTTAAAAATTTCTCTGAGGCTACTTTCACACTAGAGTCGGTACGGGGCCGTCGCCATGCGTCGTACCGACGCTAGCTGTGAAATAAAAGCACAACGGGGGCAGCGGATGCAGTTTTTCAACGCATCCGCTGCCCCATTGTGAGATCCGGGGAGGAGGGGGTGGAGTACCGGCCGCGCATGCGCGGTCGGAAATGGCGGACACGACGCACAAAAAAACGTTACATGTAACTTTTTTTGTGTCGACGGTCCACCAAAACACGACGCATCCGTCGCGCGACGGATGCGACGTGTGGCCACAAGTCGCAATGCGTCGCTAATGTAAGTCTATGGGGAAAAAACGCATCGTGCGGACAACTTTGCAGGATGCGTTTTTTCTCCTAAACGACGCATTTCGACGTAGTCAAAACACTAGTGTGAAAGTAGCCTTAGCCTCTTAGCAGCCTCCAGGACCAATTTTCTTCTTGTCTTTTCATTTGAGAGACGTCCAATTCTAGGTAATGTCACAAAAGTGCCAAATCCATTTCATGATGACAATCTTCCATGTTCCATATTATACCTAATGTCTTGGAAATTTTCTTGTACCCTTTCCCTGAGTGACTTTCAACAGTGAGATCCCTTTGCTGTGTTTTAAGCTATTTATGGACCGTGGCTTTTGCTGTAAAATGCTGCTAAGAAAATGTCAGGAAATCTTACTAGAACAGCTAATCTTTATATGGGGTTATTCAGAATCACTGTAAGTGATGGCAGCTGTGTACAGACGACTATTTGAGGCCGGGGTCACACAGCAATCTATTATCTCGTGTAAGAGACAGTCGGGCTGATTATGCTAATGACACTCGGATCAAACTCGGTCAGAGTTTGAGCCAAATGTCGTCTTAGTGCAATCCGATTCTCTCAAAAACTGAGATCTTAATATCTCCATCTTCTCCATTGTCTCTGCGAACCTACATTGGACTTCACTCAGATGACATCAGAAAGAGGTCCGATATTTCACACATACCCATAGACCTGTATGGATGAGGGTGAGCCGATTAACGGTTGCATTTACTTCATGCTGCGATGCTACCAAATAGGTATGAGAAAATAATCGCAGATCTGCACAGCCCATAGTGAAACATTTGGCCGAGTGCTATTCGATAACAGATTGGATGTCACACAGTTGTGTGAGCGAGCCATAAATGGGACTGGCTAATTCTGAATACAACCACATTCCCATTTACAAGAGGGTGTTCATACTTATGCAACCACATTTCTATACACAGCTTCTATCTGCAGTACATTGCTCCTCAGCTCTGTGTACACTGTGCATAGGCAGAAAGCTGCCAATCAGTGCTGGGAGCAAGGTTATATAGAGCTCATCATTCAGAGGATCGATAGATCTGCAGTCAGATCAAAACTACGGCAAGCATCCCAGTAAGCGATACATCTCTGCAATCTTGGTCCTTGCCCCTATATCGTGCTGCTCTCTGATACAGTAGCAAAAATCTGATTTCCTTTAAAATAAATCATGTCACTTTTTCTTGCTGCCTGTGGGTGATGGATCACTTGTGTGAGGTTGTTGTGTTTTTGTTTTTGTTTTGTTTTTTTATATATACTCTATTCATAGATCTATATTTTTTTGTTGGAATTTTTTTTCTCCACTGACATAAATCATGTCCTGTTCTAGCAGTGATCACAGAGAGATAATGTCCTGAATGGCATCTCAGCATCTTCTGCTCTTCTGCATGGCTGCAAGTAACCCCATCCTAGTAAGTGTAGGAGTGGAGTGACTGACAGGATGACAGCTCCATTGATAACGTGACAGCCCTAGATAAGAACGGCCTGGACAGAGGGGGGGGGGAAGACATGAGGAAAAGTCCTGATACTTTGTACATTTTCATTTAATAAATCATTACTTCACTATCACCTGACTATAATATCATACCCTCTTGCACCCAGCCGTAGTATCCTATGAATCCCCCCACCCAAGAATCAGACCTGTGTAAATCTGTCCTCAATAGAGTGGAGGTGTCCAAAAACAGCCTCCAGTTCACGCATTGTCTATGGGACTGCTGAGCAGTGTACACTGATATTTCCGTCAGTCCCATAGACAATGAATGAAGCTGAGGCCAAGCATGCACACCTTCCCTTTATACAGGACGCAGCTGCAGAACGCACCGTTCTCTGGGTTGCAGAGCCCTGCTTCTGGGATCTCTGGGGGTCCCAATGGTCACCCCCCACCATTCAGCAATTTATCCTCTATTCTATTAATAGCGGATAATTACATCCTTGGGGGGATAATCAATTAATCACCCCTGACCCCAAAACATAATAACACTCCACATAGTATACATTTCACCTAAATCGCCTTACCCCAATCCTCCCAAAGCATCAAGAGCGCTGCTGCACCACATTGCCATATTAAAGTGTGACCGGGTGAGTGCTGCCAGTGTGACACAATAAGGGGCACACTGACCGCATCACCCAACAACCAGAGTACTGCTGTATGAGTGATCAGTCTCATCAGGGGTCACCTCCAGACATGGATATCGCATCTCCCAGCCCGAATCCCTGCACTCTGGCCAGTAGAGACAGGCCTGCTGCTGTGTGGGTCATGTTACAGTCTGGGATGTGACCTCAGCTGATTTACTTCTCACAGCCCACCACACCATCACACCCTGCAGCACATCGCTCCTCAGCCCCCTTGATATACAGTCTCCAGCTGCAGTACATTTCTCCTCAACCCCCTCCTACAGTACAGTACTCCTCAGCCCTCTGTATACAGTTTCCTCCTATAGTACATCGCTCCTCAACCTATACAAGGCCTCCATCTGTAGTTCATCTCTCTTCAGCCCCTTTATACATAGCTTCCACTTGCAGCACATCGCTCCTCAGCCCCCATGATATACAGTCTCCACCTGTAGTCCATTGCCCTTCAGCCCCCTCCTACGGTACAGTACAGTACTCCTCAGCCCTCTGTATACAGTTTCCTCCTGCAGTACATCGCTCCTCAACCATTCTATACAAGGCCTCCATCTGTAGTTTTTTTCAGCCCATTTATACATAGCTTCCTCCTGCAGTAAATCTTTGTTTATTGTTTCCAAAATTGTGCTGATGTAGGAAATGTTATCTATTAACTATTTTGTGTGACCCCACTCTGATTTACGGGCATAAGAATTCAAAGTTCGAAAATTGCTGAATTTTCTCCAAAGTTCCGATTTTTTTTTTTTTTATCTTCCCACCAAGGCAATATCGAAGAAATTTTCCACTGTCATGAAAAAACAATCTTAGAATCAGTGGGGATCTGTTGAATCGTTATGTCCTCATAAAGTGACACTGGTCAGAATTGAAAAAATGGCTTGTTCCAGAAGGTGAAAACAGGCTTCGGGGAGAAGGGGTTAAAGCCAGCAGTTAAATGTTTTATAAATTTACCACAACCTAAAAAAAAAAAATCTGGACTTTTTTTTTTTTTTTTTTTTAAAGCAAAAATCATACTTCCCATCACTTCAGTGTCTGGGCTTCTGTAATTCAATTGTTTAGAGAACAAAATAATCTTCCTTTTTTAAAGCAGATCTGTCATCGCTCTTTGTAAAGGTGGCAGAAAATGGGGACCAGATGCCTCCTGTAAGGCAAAATGGCAACGATCAAAGGATCTCTCATCATTAGCACTGGACTCCTGAACTTCAAAATATTTTGGTCCAAATAATTTGAGTTGATTTTTTTTTTTGCTTTTAGGATGTTTATCACTTTTATCTTTTTAGTTAATTTTAAGAGCAGAGAGACAGTATAAAAGAGTCCCTTTAAGAAGTCCCATCAGCATATTTTTGCTCTCTATATTCTGAGAACAGGACAAAATAGGGCAAGAAAACCTGACTCCAGGCATGTCATTTGCACCCACAACCCTGACTTGGCAGCTGTGTACAGTGTGACTTGTCAGCAAGCTGCCGATCAGTAGTGGGGGCGGGGTTACACAGATTAGCTGGACTGCTCTGCACATGAACTATAGTCCTGTAGTGATAATCTCCTGCTGATAAAATACTGATTGTACTGAAATTACAACACGCACACTAATAAGTGACACATCCCTGTAATAAAGTTCTCCTGCCATATATTATGCGTCTCTCGGAGTACATAGCAAAAACCTGCTGACAGATTCCCTTTAATAGTTTGGAAAAGCCCCTGTTTTGCTTGGAGTTTGGTTATTTTTTGTTCAGGAGTTGCACTATTGGAGAAACGAAATACTGATATTTTTATATCCTATTTGGGTTATGGAGATTTTTTTTCAAAATTTCTTATAAGTATGTTACTTTTTACATACAAAAAATAGAATAATTTATATTTTTGTGTGAATAGAATAGATTGAAAAATGGTCTTCAGAGCTGCATTCACAATTCTGCAGCCTTTCGGGCTAATTTTGTGCCATCACACTGTATCTGCACTGAGCTTCTTGTGGTGATCTGCATTCTGCAAATTGTAGTTCTTGCACCAGACACCATGCAGGAATCTGATGAAGGAGACCGTAACAGGCGCTATCATCTGAATTCACTATTTATATTTAGTTTTTACATTTTCTAAGCGTTTGGGGATTATTTAATTTTTTTTTTTTTTTTTAAATCAAAATCCAGAAATCCTTACCAGCAGTTGCAATGTTATCATAATAGGTCATAGTAGATGACTGATATTATTTAAAGAGACGGCACATTGATGTAGCTGCCATTGTTTGAGGCCGAGATCCTATAAAATGGCACAAAGACAAAAATTCTGTGCGTTAGCAGAAGAGATTGTCAGTGCCACTATTAAAATAATTTATAGCTATGCTTTATTTTTTATATACCGTGTATGTTTTTAGGACAGATGTACCCAAAATAGACCAGGCAGCTATCAGTCAGTGCCGGGGTGCGATCACAGCCGCCCTTGCTGAGCTGTGACTGAAGCCGTGCCGTCACCACCTAGGGGAAATAAAGTTAATTTCCTCCTGGCAGTGGGGCTCTCAGTGCGGGCGGCGCATGGTCGTCAGAATGCTAATCAGCGGCAGATTAACCCCATATCTGCATGTTATAGCGTTATTTTACATGTCAGGTTCCCCTTAAACCCCTCTTTCAGTCTAGATTCTGAAGAAGGGGCTTCCAGCTCTATAGACCACACTAGTGGAACGAGCTGCTCCCCCACCTTGAGCCAAATTCACACGTCCATGGTTTAAATGGACAGCACACACGTGTGTGTAAAAAAAAAAAAAAAAAAATTATATATATATATGTGCTGCTGACTATTTGAAACAATGGCTTACTCATTAGAATTGGTGTGTAGATTGAACCAGAGTAGGACATCATGCCCCTGTCATCCTGCCTTTTTTTTTTTTTTTTGTGGTGAAACCTTTAGATGTGTTTCTGAATATAAGGTGTTTTTTTTTTTTTTTTTTTTTTTTTGTTTGTTTGTTTTATGTTTTGTATGATTTAGGCCTAAGGCGTGATCGAGCGTTCTATAATACTATATGCAAGTCAATGAGTATGTGGAAATAATTGGACTGCACTCGGATTTCATCTGAGTGCAGTCTGATTTTTTTTGCGCACTGACACAATAGAGAAGATGGAGAATTTTTTTTTTCTCCATCTTCTCTTCATCCCAGAGAATCAAGTCCCACTGTGTGATACACTCTGATCACACTCATCATCATCATCATCACAGTTTGATCGGAGTGTCACTTGCATAATCGGTCCGATTCTCTAGTACGAGCGAATCTACCTGACCCTTACCTTAAGAAGAGTGTATACTTTTGGTAGCTTTTGAAGGGATTTTTCATATGCAGATTCCCCTATAACCACGTGTTCTCGAATTCTCCGTGATTATTTCTATGGAGAATGGGAATCATGTAAAAATCTTGTAAAATAACAGCATTTTATTTTTGACAAAAAATGTTTTCTAAAATGCAGTTAGAGGAAAAGGAGAGCCTGACACTAAATGCATTCTGCAGACTCATTAGGGCACATCCACTTCTTCTGTGTCTGGCAGCTACATCCGGACTGAACAGGACATTTCCCAATCCGTTCCCACATATGTTATTTCTTGGTGCTTGCCACTCCAAATGACTCTGTAATTAAAATGTTGTAGTTTTAATCATTGATTGTAATCGACATGACGATTATATGACATGTCTGTGAGTAACGCAGAATTCCTTAGTATTTTAAGAAAGTGGTCAGACCAGATACGATTGATCGAGCTAGACAACATATATGTGTCAGACAGACTGAGCCGTGAATGATAAATGTGCAAAAATAATACAATTCACCTTTGCAAACTTTAGGTTATTTTTGAGTGAAAACTATGAGAAATATATAAAAAAAGTAACATATCATATTCGTTATTTATCACCTTATTTTTTTTGTCGTAAAGCAACAACAACAACAGGAATTAAGAACAATTTTACAAACAGGATGGTTTGTCCTAACTGATTAAAGGGAACCTGTTATATTGGAAAATGGTAGGGAGGCTGATAAGGAGCAGCTTTTATCTACATTTTGTGGCAAAAATCTTAGTAAAACTTCCATTTTATTCCACTCTGGTGCTTGTAGGCATGAGTCCAGTGGGCGGTCCTACTCAGTAGTTGACAGTCTTCCTTGTATGACTGTTCATGCAGACATAGCTGTCAATCACTACTAAGACCTCCCACTGGACTCATACACATGCAGACAACAGGAATTTCAATGGATAAAATACAATTTATACTGAATCTTTCCCAACAAACCTATGTATCATTCTTATCAGCTTCTTCTGCTCTATACGATGATGTTCACAGATCAAACTGCATGACAGATTCCCTTTAAAGGGAGTCTGTCACCCCCTAAATTGAAATTAAACTTTAGACCTTCATATAGAGTACTTAGCCCCTTTAAAAAATCATACTGGTGTTGTAATTTTCAGTAATTAAGTTTGAGAGAAAAATTATTTCATTACATATTGTGAGGGGGAGCATATGCAAGGGTCGATATGTATCCCCCAGGATGCGCAAAGAAGCATTTTGAGGCCGCTGGAGTGCATTGCAGTCACAGGCATAGCTGTGATTGCAATGCAAAATAAAAGTGTCAGGGTGTGTCAGTCTTGGTTTGCAAACCCGCAGAGCAGGAGGCTCTGCAAAGCTTCAGCCTGTGTGAAGCAACACGGAGCCAAAAGGCCTGGCACCCCTCAGTGTAACACGGCGGTGCAGTCGCCCACGGCAACCAGTCTCTGTTACGGACAGTCTTGTTTCCCGGCTGCGATCCGGAGGAACCTTTTGTGTTCCAGTTGTAAGTTTCTTTGGACATTAAAAGATATTTGTTTGAACTTTCTTGTGATCACTGCCTGTCTGTCACACTGCACCAACACCACGGCACTACACATGGTGGAGAATGCTTGCATTATGAACTAAGGCATACCCGGATCCCACTGCATGTCGGTTATTAGGCCTGCAACACTGCAGCCCAAGCCTTCCGACAAAATGGAGGAGCCTTTGAAGCAGTTGGTCCTCACTCAACAATGGCAGGAGTAGCAGCAGAACCTGCAGCAGCAGCACAATCACCAGCAGCAGCTACTGAATCGGCAACAGCAGAAAGCTAATGAGCTGATCCTACAACAGATTACAGCTCTGCAAGAGTCTCCCTCACCAGCGACCCCTATCGGTTCTGAGGCCCGGTACAAAGTCCGGTCAGCGCTGAGGAAGATGAGTCCTGAGGACGATTTGGAGGCTTGCTTTCCTCAACGTGTTTGAGCGCAAAGCAGAGCGGGAGAGTTTGCCGCTTTCCCAGTGGGCTGAAGTGGTGGCCCCCTTCCTGACAGGAGATGCCCAGAAAGCCTACTTGGACCTCAGTCGGGATATCGCCCTGGAATATGGGAATGTGAAAGGTGAGATCCTTGACTGACTGGGGGTTAACACCTATGTATGTGCACAACGGGTGTTCAAATGGTCCTTTGTGGAAACTCGGCCCACCAGGTCTCAGGCATATGACTTGTTGCAGCTTGTAAAAAAAAAAAAATGGCTTCAGCCTGAGACCTTAACCTCGTTTCAGATGGTAGAGAGGGTGGTGGTCGACCAGCTGGTGAGGGTGCTACCAGCGGCCATACAGTGTTGGGTGGGGCAAGGGGATTCGTGCACTCTGGACCAGGTAGTGGGACTGATTGAGCAGTCTATGTCTACTCGGGATTTTATACAGGACACTGCTCCACTTTGGCTGTAACGTCGGGCCCTGCCAGCCCAGGAGTCTGGGAAGAGTCCCCGACCCTCTACTGTGGCCAATCAGGACCGAGCCCATACTGAGGGGGGTATCCCAAAGTGAGAGTGACAGTAGACCCGTTTCCCCTAAATCAGCCCCAGCTATCAAGTGTTGGTGGTGCCAAAGGCCTAGACATATGGCTGCCAACTGCTCCCTGGCAGCTGAACCCATGGACTGCGGGTATACTCGCCGTACGTCTATGTATGCACAGGCAGGCTGCACCGCATCTACAGGTGGCGAACCCCAACTGTGCCAGGTACTCGTCAGTGGGTCCCAAACGGAGGCTTTCTTGGACTCGTGGAGCTTAGAAACTCTGTTACATGGGTCCCTTGTTGCTGGGGACAACCCCAATGGACGGAAAGTGGGGGTGGTGTGTATACATGGGGAACTCCGAGAGTACCTGACCACGGGGGTTACTTTTTCCACACTGTGTGGAGAAATAAAATGGAGTGGTGAAGACCCTTCCAGATGGTCATTGACTAACTTCAAACTGGCTTCGACATGTGCTGGTGTGAGCAGGGGGACCTTGCTTGCCCTGCGGGATTTTAATCCATGATGGCATGTTCTGTTACTAATGGTAATGTTTGAGACTGTGGTCCCAGCTCTCTTCCAAGTCATTGACCAGGTCCTCCCATGTAGTTTAGGGCTGAGCCCCAGACCGAAGAAGATTGAAAGTCTTCTTGTGTTTCTTCCATTTTCTAATTGTGCCAAAAGTTATCTTCTCACCAAGCTGCTTGCTTTTTGACCTGTAGCCCATCCCAGCCTTGTGCAGGTCTAAAATTTTGTTCCTGGTGTCCTCAGACAGCTCTTTGGTCTTGGCCATGGTGCAGAGGTTGGAGTGTGATTGTGTGTGGACAGGTGTCTTTTATACAGGTAACAAGTTCAAACAGGTGCAATTAATACAGATAATGAGTGCAGAGTAGGAGGGCTTCTTAAAGAAAACAGGTCTGTGAGAGGCATAATTCTTGCTGGTGGTTAAGTGATCAAATACTTATTTCATGCAACAAAATGCAATTTAATTATGTAAAAATCATACGTGATTTTCAGTTTTTTTTTTTTTATTCTTAGATTCTGTCTCTCACAGTTGTTGTTTACCTACGATAAAAATTACAGACCTCTCCATAATTTGTAGGTGGGAAAACTTACAAAATCAACAGTGTGTTAAACATTTATTTTTCCCACTGTATACCCTGCAGTGATGTATAGATGTGTGTCTGCCCTTATACCTGTGTAGCATCTGTACTCCTTATTATAGAGCGTCTTCGGTAGGAGCTCCTAGACTGGTAAAGAGCTTGTGCAGCCACATTGTTTGGCTGAGTGATGACTCAACATTATATGAGCCAGGAACTAAGCCTTCCACATCCTCTTCCTTCACGCGCCTCTGCAAGTAAGATTCCTTTTCTGGTCACATCACCTGTTTGTGTCTTCCTTAGGCCTCTTTCACACTAGCGTTGTGCACTGCACGTCACTATGCGTCGTTTTGCAGAAAAAACGCATCCTGCAAAAGTGCTTGCAGGATGCGTTTTTCTCCATAGACTTTTATTAGCGACGCATTGCCACACGTTGCAACCGTCGTGCGGCGGTTGCGTCGTGTTGTCGGACCGTCACCATCAAAAAACGTTGCTTGTAACGTTTTTTGGTGCCTCGTCTGCAGCATTTCCGACCGCGCATGCGCGGCAGGAACTCCGCCCCCGCCTCCCCGCACCTCACAATGGGGCAGCGGATGCGTTGGAAAACTGCATCCGCTGCCCCCGTTGTGCGGCGCTTCCACAGTATGCGTTGGTGAGCCGCAATGTCGCATAGCGACGTGCAGTGCACGACGCTAGTGTGAAAGTAGCCTTATTTATTGCTTCTGCCCACCCGAAAACATGTCTCCTTACCTCACCCCAGTCTGATTGCAGTAAAAGTTTTAGTTTTACATTTTTTTTTTTAATTAAGCTCCAAAAAGTTATATCTTTCAGCTTCCAAAGCGTAAAATGATGCTGGATACTGCTAAAGATGTAGCTGTGCTCTTTCACATGGACAAAGTTCCAATTTGCTGCCATTCCAATCAAAGTGGTCGTTGGCACCATCCCTGCCACTCGCACTCCAGCTGCCCCTCCTGCAAGGGATTATAGATTATCTATCATGAGGTCAAAAGTGGCTCCTATGCTGTTCCCTTAATTATTACACTTTTTTCTGTTCATAAATAAAATCCACCATACAGTTCCAGAGATATGGACCTTCTTATTTAGTGCCAATTTATGGTTTTTACCAGGTGGCCATAGCTCACAGGATTCTCTGGGGACGGCTGATTAGGCTGCTGTCACACCCCCATTGGAAAGGCCATAAAAATTAGAACTAGCTAAATCTTTGGCAGATGTTTAAAAAAAAAAAAAAAATGGCGTACCCAGGGGAGAAGCAGGACTAAATTTAAAAGCAAAGTTTGGTCAATTTTGACCTGGTGACAAATCCCCTTTAAATAGAGACAAAATTCTGCAACTTGAAATCTCTGAGGTAATATCTTTATTTTTACTCACTTATATAGCGCCATTAATTCCACAATGCTTTACAAACCCAGGGAGAACATACAAACTCTTTTCAGATAGGCTTGGACTGGCCCACAGGAGAACTGGAGAATCCTATGGTGGGCCGCTGTGCAAGAGTGGCCACCACCCACTTATATGAGCAGTACTTGGCACTATATACTTGAGTCACTATGTTCAGACAAAGGAGCATCTTATTCATGTAACAAACTACCCAGCTCATTGTTATATAAATTTGTGATTGACAATAATGTCACATTTACATGTAGCTGAAAAGTGGGGCCCTGGAGCTGGTTACTGGTGGGCCCACGGCATCCCTGTCCCACACTGCTTACAGATCTGGTCCTTGGTGGGATTTGAATCCAGGACCCCAACGCTGGAAGGCTGCAGTGCTAACCACTGAGCCACCGTACTGCCCTTAACTCCTTGTTGATACTGTAATATACCAGCATTTATATGGCAGGAAATACAGAACCTAAGGGACTGGTATTCTCAGAGCAGTCAGTTACATGGCTGGTCTATCACATTGTTCTCCTATGCATGGTACACAAGAAGCCATATAGTATAGCATACGTTTGTTTTTTTTTATTTTTTATGTCGTGGTTAAATTTTTTACCAATCTGTAAATGCAGTTGCTAGGCTAACGTTAGAGCAGCGGTCACTTGCTTTACATCTGGATTCTTTTTTTCCCATGGAGTAAATGCCACTGTTCACCTGAGTCTGGTGTTGTTTTTGTTCCTCCACCTCCTCTGAGATATTGCCCCTCTCATTCTAGTATTGTAGCCAAGCGGGCATGGTCATCAACTCTTCCTTAACATAGCCTTGAGAACCACCCCCAAAAAGCTAAAAATCCTAGATTTATACGCAGGGAAGACGTGGCTATATTTGCAAAGCAGAAGCACAGGAGCTAAAAAATAAACAATGCCAGATTCGGGAGAACAGCGGCATTTATACCAGGTAAAAAAAAAATTACTTATTTCTGGCAAGTAACAGATAAACATCAACCCCAAAATATTGTCTCAGCTGAACGATTGTAACAACACTGGGTTACGTAGTGTTGGCCAGGCGAGGGGTATTGGACGTGGGTTGGAGACAGGTTGGCCGTGTTTTGATTTTATGTCTAGTTGTACTGATGAGCTCAAGGTTGCTGGCTTTGGGAGCAGCAACGTTTGGCATTTTTTACAGCAGCCGTTACTTCCCAGGGAGCTGAGCAGCTGCTGACTGGTCACTATTGGTGTGTAGCGCAATCGCATCACCCTGTGGAAAGAACAGGTGGTGGCAGGCAGCCAGCTGTAACTTGTGATAAGAGCCTTTGGTGAGACAACTACTCATAGCTTCCAGGGCTATATCTTGCAAAACTAATTTTATAAAAACAATCTTCCCTGACAGACAACCTGAGAGAAATTAACTATCATAAGTTAGTAATGACCAACGTAGGACTGACCCATCGGAGAACCCAGAGAATCCTCCGGTGGGCCCCAGCCACTGATCCTGCAGCTGTAGGCTTGTGGCACAGACACATCCATCAGCTCAAGTCTGCAACTTCATTTAAGTGCTATCTTAAAAGGAGGCTGTCATCCCCCCCCCCCCCCCCCCTTCCAAACATTTGAACGCTATAATGGATAGAAAACAAGAATGCAATGATTTGGAAACCTTTTATAGCCATTTTTATTCACAACTGCATATAGAACACAAATCAGAAGATCAACATTACATTACTCTACTCCCCTCTTATCTCCTCTTCCCACAATCGTATACAAGATTTCTCTCGCGTATCTCCCCTACTCTGGAACTCTCTACCGCAACATATCAGACTCTCACCTACCATCGAAACCTTCAAAAAGAACCTGAAGACCCACCTCTTCCGACAAGCCTACAACCTGCAGTAACCACCGATCGACCAAACCGCTGCATGACCAGCTCTATCCTCACCTACTGTATCCTCACCCATCCCTTGTAGATTGTGAGCCTTCACGGGCAGGGTCCTCTCTCCTACTGTACCAGTTATGACTTGTATTGTTCAAGATTATTGTACTTGTTTTTATTATGTATACCCCTCCTCACTTGTAAAGCGCCATGGAATAAATGGCGCTATAACAATAAATAATAATAATAATAATTACACATTTTTACATTTCATTTTAAAAATTAACTCATTTAAGAAATTTTTCACAACATCTCAAAAAAAGTTGTACCCATGTGATGGCTACCATTGTGTAGCAGGATTCTATCTGCTCAGCAGTCCTGGGTCTTCAGTGCTGTATTTTTCATTTCATAATTCTCCAAATTCTTTCTATTGGGGAAAGGTCTGGACTGCAGGCTGGTCGGTTCATCACCCGAACTGTCCTTCTGTGAAGCCATGCTGTTGTGGTGGATACAGTATGTGGTTTAGTATTGTCTTGCCCCCCAAAAAATAGGCCTTCCTTGTTATAGACATTGAACCATTTTGTCAAGACTGGTGTACCTCTTACTCGCTCTATGCCTATCTTGCTGGCATAAAAGTCTCCAAATTCATTAAGAGGCATGCACCTCCATGAGCTGACACTTCTGATGAACTGGAAGGGCCGGTGTGGATACGTCCTGTCCCACTCAGGCTCCGCTGATTTTGGCAGTGTTATTCAAGTTAGCATGAAAACCCCAGAAGTCGCAAAATGTTTGAGCCACTCAGTTCGCAACTTTTCAATGCTTTTATGCCATTTTACTATTAATCGCATTCAGTACTGTCGATGATGGGATCTTCAAAGTCTTTCCAATTTTTGTCTGGAGGAACATTTTTCTGTTACATTTTTTGTTGAAGCACTTGTTCACAGGATTGTTGAACCTCTGACTATCTTTGCTTCTGAGAGACTCTGCCTGTCTAACATGCTCTTTTTATTTCATTTGGCCTAGTGTTGTGATCCGCTTTTTGGCTCCCCTGGTGGTGGCTGGTGGTACTGGAGACTTGTGTGTGCTTTTCTGCCTCAGCTCACCTGCTTCCATCAGTTTTGGGAGTTCCCTATTTAGCCTTGCTCTCCAGTCACTTCCTTGCCGGTCATCATTGTAACCTGAGTCTTTCAGTTGCATGTTCCTGCTACTAGTCTGCTGATCAGCTAAGTGGACTCTTGTCCTTATTGTTTTGTTTTTCTTGTCCAGTTTACAGTTTTGTCATTTCCTGTTACTGGAAGCTCTTGTGGACTGAAATTGCCACTCCTGTGTCATGAGTTGACACAGGAGTCTTAAAGTAATTTCAGGATGGGTTTTTGAAAGGGTTTTTCAGCTGACCGTGAAGTCCTCTTTTGTATCCTTCCTCTATCTAGTAAGTGGACCTCGCTTTGCTAAATCTACCTTCATACTGTGTATGTCTTTTCCTCTGAACTCACCGTTAATATACGTGGGGGCTACTATCATCTTTGGGGAATTTCTCTAGAGGTAAGCCAGGTCTTTTCCTTCCTCTTCCAGGCGTAGTTAGTTCTCCGGCTGGCGCATGGCATCTAGGCAGCCGTAGGAATGCTTCCTGGCTACTGTTAGTTGTGTGGTAGATTTAGGTCACGGTCAGCTTGAGTTTCCATCACCCGAGAGCTAGTCTGTTATTTTTGTGTTTCTGATGTTCCCATGCCATTGGGGAATCATGACAGCCTAGTTAAATAATTAACCCTCCAATTAGTTTTCATTGGTACCACTTACTTTTCTAGCATTTTGTTAACTCTGTCCACACTTTTTTGATTGTGTTGCTGCCATGAATTTCTAAATGAGCTAACCTTTTCAGATAAAATGGGAAAATTTCTAACTTTCACCTTCTGATTTATATTCTGATTTCCAAAACATTACACTCTTGTTGTCTATACACAGCATCCCAACTTTTTGGGATTGTACTTACAGTTCTATAATGGATTTAGCCCCTATAAACATCATTTTGGTAGCATACGTTTTAGTGTTTCAGGGCTGAAAAAACAACTTTTGTCATATGCAAATGAGGGGAGCTTCAGTCGTTACGCCCCCTCAATTTGCTTTCTGAGTAATTTCTGCCATCCTGATCAATATTGAGCAAACGTGATCAGCTAAGATGTTATCCGAGCATGCTCGGGTGCTAATAGAGCATCTTTGGCCTGTTTGTTAAGCAATCCCTGCATGTGTTGCAGCTGTCGAACAGTTAATGACCCCCATTCTTGTCCTTTTGCAGTGTGCTCCTAATGTTTCTGGGTTTTTTTTGCAGTTATCCTGTGTGGACTACGTTGGGCCAGCATAGGATCCGTGTCTCTCTTAAGAAAATGTTTACAGTGTTAGGTAGTTGGTTTTGAATAAAGTATTTTGTTAACATTTTGTAGCAGTATTAGTAATGGACGGATCAAAGACCCGTTTCCACAACTATTGCTGGCCCTTGGTGTCAGCCAGAGCAGTTTGTCACCTCCAAAGCTGCCGCCCTCCTCACTATTATTTTACTTCCTTTCGCTCCTGTTTTAGTGGGGTGTGGGAGAGGGGGCTGGGCTGAAAATTTGGTAAAAAGTGAGGCCCTGACAAAACTGACTGTCAAAAACACTGATGAAACTCGGACCGTTTTTCACATGCAAGAAAAATCACTGACTTCTGAACAAGGCTTAAAGGGGTTGTTCAGCCTTTGGGCACAAGTCATCAGTTACTCTGTGACTGCAGACTTGTGAATCCTCACTGCAGACTGTTATGATTTGCCAGTTCTGGGAGCGGCCGGCTCTTGACCACAAGTATGTGGTTTCCATACTTGCAGTCACTTCCTCAGTGCAAGTGTATAAACGAGGCCGGACTCGTCTAGTCGGGATGTGCCCAGAAGGATGAAAATCGCACACATGACTTCAGGGAATCCTTAAAGTGCACAGAGTACACACTGTGAAGATTCACAAGTCTACAGTCATATAGAGTGGCTGTAGACTTGTACCTCGCAACCAGACAACCACTTTAGGCATTTTACCCTTCACGTTTTTGGGAATATTGTGGGTCTTTGATGAGGAAAAGCCCACTTCCTGTAAAATATGTGGCAATGTGAGCTTGTCCCTTCACTCAGTGGACAGTGTGATGTGACGGATTTGTATGTTTGAGCAGTATTGTGAGATTTTGTAACTTACTGAATGTCATGATATGGCCCCTTAGCTTGGGAACCTGGACCGTCGGCTATTGTGGCTGTAGGTGGTGCTGTGTGTGCTAATTACATTTACATGGCCCTGCACATAGTATATTGATTTTTGTTGTTACAGTGCCCTATGTAGGCTGCTATGTGGACTCTTTTTACAGTAAGTTTGGCACTCTTATGTAACATAATGCTATAAATGAATGGACGGGATGTGCAGAAGAAGGACTTTCTTGAAAGAGAACGCACCATAGAGACATTTAGAAAGCGACTGTAAATTGTTAAACCAGCAGGTGACGCACACCCATTTTATATTCAGAGTGGTGGTGTAGAGAGCTGGATCAGCTCCGTGGTACAACATCAAGGGATCTGCCTGCGGATCAGCGTTTTCTAAAATTGCCAGTACTGCCAAGAAAGACGACGTGACGTAGGGTCCATCCGGCTGTGCCACACGAGCGATCGCCTGAAGACCCCAACCCACAGTGAGCTTTCAGGTGCGCCTTCTGTGCCTCTGGATCCCCTCTTATATCCATGTACAGTACACAGGACTTCACTCACTCTCCTGTATTGACATAAATATTTTATTTTGGGAATCCGACCACCTCATCACTCCCAAGGACAGGCGAACTGTATTTCTCATAGACTATATTAGAGATAAAGTTCATGTTAAGGAGGGTTGTCCAGTTTATGTGGCCATAGAATTGGAGACCTATAAACAGCGCACCCTCGTCAGGTCCAGCGCTGCTACTCCTCCACTGCCACAGTGATTATTTATAGACTGCAGTAGTGATGTTGCATTTACAGCACTTGTCACCACTGCAGCCAATCACTGGGCTCAGCCGCTTGTGCCATCAAGAGGGCAACTTATCAACAGAGACCAGAGCAGGGGCAGAGATGCAGCACTGGACCCAGGGAGGTGTTTAACAGCGCTGATTGTTGTTGTTTTATAGGTTTACCTAAAATGTTAAACTTGACATTCCCTTTAACTGCCACCTCTATACAGCTAAAAAAGAATATGGAACAATGCACGGCCCATGAAAGGGTCAAGGAAAGTCTCTGAGGCCTTCATTGAGTAGAAGGTTGACCATTGATGCTGCTGTGTGGGGCATAGCATTGGGGGGCAGGCGAGACATGTGAAGCATATAGCATTCTCATACTTCAATACAGCAAAAATTATATAAAACTTTGAACCAGAATGTTTTCTATATTATTGTTTAATGCATTTTTATTTTTTTATGTTTTATTTATACAATTTTTGTAAAATAATGAAGAATATATGTTCACTGGTCACTTTATTCTATGTGTGGTGATAAAGAATGTCTTGCTTTGCAGGAACTATATAGTTTAACAGATGATGGAATTGATGCCATGTCTCTGGGAAAACTTCTTCGCCGTGCTTCATCCAAGGCCTCCGACTTCTTGACCTTAGGCTCTGGGGGAGAAAACTCTTCAGTACTGGATGGAGAAATCTTATTCTCTAAAAACAATGTATGCGTACACCCCCCAGAGCTGCTTCACAACGTTGCATCCCATCATCCAGGTGAGTGATCACATGAAGCCATTCCAAACCCTTGTATATGGATTAGGGTTTTTTTTTATATCAGGCCCTTGCAATGTGCTTAAAGGGTATTTCCCTGCCTGTTTTATCACAGGATTGATTGTTTCTGCCACATCCACAGCTTTGTGAGTGCATCATAAATCGTCAGTGACATAAGCTCAGCTGCCGGTAGGAATTCCTACGTCATTGACTTGTTTTATGATGGACTCAGAAGGCCAAAGATGCGTAAGAACACTCACTCCTGTGATAAAATGGGAAGAGAAGTGTTTTGTTTTTTGTTTTTTTAAATATAATTTACTGTTTGTAAATATTGTTGATCCAATTTCTAACCCCTTTTAAGTGTTTAATATTCATAGTGAGATGCACTGACTTGTCTATACAAGCAATGTTGGTTTTATCTGAAACCCAATCCTCTTATCCCCAATTTATAGTCATCATAAATTTCAAGAATTATAAAAAAAATAAAGTTTAATTCTGCCTATTGCTACTAATTACTTTGTAATTTTGTATTTTTCAGGCTATTTGTGTGTGTACATGGAGAAAGATGAGTCCCTGGGTACTACACTAATATTGGCCTGGGTCCCTAACTCACGCATACAGCGGCAGGATGAGGAGGCTTTGCGCTACATCACACCCGAAAGCTCCCCTGTTCGAAAAACTCATAAAAGAAGTCGTCACATTGCTAATTCTTCATCTTCTACTTTTCCAAAGTCTTCTGTTTCTACCAAAGAGAACTCTAGGGATGCCCCAAGCCCTAGCAAAGCTGACTCCATTTCGGAGCGTAATACCTCCGATGGCTCCGCAGAAGGAGCAGCAGACGTCGCAGAGCCAGGGGAGGACGAGAGGTCTCTGGACATATCGTCTGATGAAGTCAGCAAAGACAGTACTTTGGATTCCGATTCTGATGCTTTCTCTTCCCCCTTCTGCATGTCCCCGATTTCTGAAGCTCTTGAAGAAAACAGTTCAGTGTTTTTGGAGAATGAACCCAGGTAAGTTGATATTGGAGCCAATTCCACTTTACTGTTTATATTTAGAAGTGAATCAATTACTGGCACCTAGAATGTAAGCTATGGTTTCTGTCCCTGGTGCTGATCCTGAAGCCTCTGAAATCTGTAGCCAATGCAGCCTTCTGCTTTAAAGAGTCAGTTTTTAGTTACCGTATTTTATTTCCGCTCCTCTAAAAAAGTATTCTCTTCTATTGTTCTTTCAAATCCGCCGTACAGTTCCAGAGATGTGAGCATTTTTATTTGGTACTAATTATAATGGTCTTTACCAATAAGGTGGTGCTCGCGGGGTAATTGTATAGAGCAGAGAATTGTGTGAGACACCCCTCTAAGTAAAGACCATAAAAACTACCAGAAAAATAAGGTCCATTTTTCTGGAAACATATGGTGGGTTTGGAAAAAGAGCATAGCAAGAATAAAATAAGCGCAAAAACTGTCCAATCTTTACCTAGTGAAAGGTTGGACAACATGAATCACCGACTAGCATCGTTGATGCTTATGTGAATGTTTTGTTTTGAAACCCTGCAGCTAGGGATGTCCCTGGCCTTTAAAGGGAATGTCTCAGCACGGTTTTGCTATGTAATCAGAGGACAGCATGAGGTAGGGTTTTAAACACAGATTTCAACGATGTGTCACATGTCAGGCTGTGTGTTGTTGTTTACTATGATGGTTTTATTACCTGGTCATTATCATTGCCTTGACTACATCAGCACACGCATTCTAGTCTGGCTCCGCGCCCTGCTGTGAGAATCCGTTTATGGTCAATAGACAATGTGCACACAGAGCCTGGTGTGGGCGGGGTTAGCTTTCTCAGCTCTGCTGCATGCTAAGTATAAGAACTCTGTCAGAACCGCTGCACGCAGTAAAGTAAGTGAGACATCGTTGGATTCATGGTCTGTTTGCCTACATCATGCTGCTCTCAGATGATGTAGCAAAAACCTGGTGACACATTCTCTTTAAAATAGTGGCCAGGGATGAGATGACTAGTCACAAAACTATAGCCAATCTAACTTCATCACACTTGCCTAGAATGACAGGGCTCTCCCTTTATATGGAGAGACCTGTCAGTCTAGTTGATGGGGGTGGAGAGTGCCATTGGACAAACCTCTGTGATTTGCCACCACTTTAAAGGGAATCTGGCACCAAGTTTTTGCTGTATAATCTGACAGCAGCATGATGTAGGGGCAGAGACACCAATTCCAGTGATGTGACTTACTGAACTGTGTGTTGCTGTTTCAATGAAATCAGCATATTATCAGCAGTAGATTATCACTAGAGGACTAGATGTTTTCCACCATGTAGTTGTCCTGCTCTGTGTAACCTCCCCCTCATAAATGACCAGCAGCTTTCTATCAATCAGTGATGTGAGCTGGGTGATACAGGGCTCAGCATTTAAGTACTGCTAAATCTGCAGCAGAAAAAAGCAAGACAGCATGCAAACCAGCAAGTGACACATCGGTGGAATCAGGGTCTCTGCCCCTGCCTACATAATGCTGCTCTCAGATTACAGTGCAAAAAACTGGCAACTGATTCGCTTTAATGTTTGTTTCCTCTGAAAAACTACAAAACGTACATGTCTGCAGTAATGGAGTCGGGCAATGCGATGCCTGTCGTCAGCGTCGGACTGGGGTGTCTGGGGCCCACCCTACAGCTATATGCAAATATCTGTCATTATAGTGGAGCATCGGCTGTAAAACACCGGCGGCTGCCGCACATCTACCGTGTGCCCCAATAACTGGGATGTATAATTACGGTACTTTACATTAATGGGGTTCTTGGTTAAAACAAGTTATCACTGATCCATGGGCTCCACAGGATAGGTGATCGCTTAGATCCGACCATTAGAAACTGGGGAAGTTTTATCCCTGACAGGACACTTTTATCATATTTTAAAATGCAGCGGCAGGTGGGATTTCTGACCGCAGCTCCATTCATTCTCTTTGGGGCTTCCAGAAAAAAACAAGTGCAGCCACTGAGGGAATGAATGGATCAGTGATCTAGTCGGACATGCCACTCCAGTCTAATGGGGATAAAAAGTTCTACATTTTGCTGAGTGGGTCCAAGCAGTCAGACCCCCACCAATCAATATGTTATCACTTATCCTGTGGAGAGGTGATTACTTTTTTCCACAGGAAACCCCCTGTAAGTGCATCTCCGCCGCTGTGTGCAAAGCATTAAAACTCGAATGGAAATAAAGAATCTTCTCCTAATTAATATCAGAGAGAACAAATGACCGCCATACACAACACAATCCACTATACCAAGACCAATATTACCACATACAGGAAGAAATACCACCACACCATGACCAGACCACATAGTAACCGAATAATACTACATACAAGGGATAAATACCACCGCACCATGTCAAGACCACATATTATCACCAATTGGTGACCAAATAGCACATACAAGGGACAAATACCACAACACCATTTCCAGACCACATATTACCACCACATAGTGACTGAATACTACAATACTGATCAGAAATAAAAAAAAAAAACAAAACACAATACTATCACCATAAGGCTGCTGTCACACTAGCAGTATTTGGTCAGTATTTTACATCAGTATTTGTAAGCCAAAACCAGGAGTGGAACAATTTGAGGAAAAGTATAATAGAAACATGTGCACCACTTCTGCATTTATCACCCACTCCTGGTTTTGGCTTACAAATACTGATTTCCACATATAGTGGGATCTATGCAATAAAGCGATCTCCACTATGGTACTAATATAAAATAAATTTTATTGAACATAATGTTAAAAACACAAATAGGATAAAATTACTACATGTAAGAAAGGTACACAATCCAATAAAAGGGACTATACTGCCATGGGAGATTGCAAGATGGCTCAGGCTGAATGCAGTATATGTACAATGAGAAATGCCTATGCTATGATATGAGAGTCCATGGATGGAAAGCTGCCTCTATCAACGATACCTAGCTTAATAATATGGTGTCCTAAATCAGACCCCACAAAAATACATGGCATATGCTAGAGGTAGTAAAAGGATATTACTTTACTGTTCGCCTGCTGCAATGACCCCGGCAACGACCCCTTTCTTACATGTAGTAATTTTATCCTATTTGTGTTTTTAACATTATGTTCAATAAAATTTATTTTATATTAGTACCATAGTGGAGATCGCTTTATTGCATAGATCCCACTATATGTGGAAGTTTTGCTGGGTGGTACATATACCCTTCGTTTTGAAGGGATTTGTCTTTGTAAAAACATAGAGCAATTACGTGTGATTACAAATACTGATGTAAAATACTGACCAAATACTGAATGTGTGACGGCAGCCTAAGTGACATTATACACAGGAGATCTGTACTTAGTATGCAGTGTCTGTGTAGAGGTAATACAGAGATCACTGGTGGTATTATACACAGGAGCTCTGTATATAATGTATAGGTAATACAGTGATCGCTGGTGACATTGTACACAGGAGCTCTGTATATAGTATACAGTGTATAGTGTCAGTGTATAGGTAACACTGACTCACCAGTGACGTCTCTAGGTGAAGTCCTTCATCTTTCATCCAGCACAGACCGCCATCATTTCTTCCAGCCAGGACTCATTTCTGCAGGAAATAACACAGTTATCTCGAGCTCCGCTTGCAGAACACATTACTTAATTTTTCACAACTTCTACATTACACCACATGAAGAAAAAAAGGCCACATAGTGTCACTCTACACAGTAACAGGACCGCCCCCCCAATTAAAACAGTATACTCAAAAAATAAAATAAATACATCACTGCAGTAATAATATCCCTTAATTAGCCCCTATGGTAATAATATTCCCCACCCTGGCCCCGTTTATCTCATTCCTGGCTCCAGCCATATGTTCTCGCATCCTGCCCTCATGAGTGTTCATTCTACCCCATATGATCTCCCCATCCTGCCCCATCTGTCTCCATCATATCCATCCTGCCCCATGATCCAATCCTGCCCCATGTCTTTCATTCTGCCCCGTGTCTCCAATCATGCCCTGTATCTACATTCTGCCCATGCCTCCAGTCCTGCCCCCAGTGTGTCCAGCAATCTACCCGTGTGTCCAGCATATTACCCCCAGTGTGTCCAGCAACCTGCCCCAGTATGTCCAGCATATTGCCCCAGTGTCCAGCATTGCCCCCAGACAGTGTGTCCAGCAATCTGCCCCAGTATGTCCGGCAATCTGCCCCAGTGTCCAGCAATCTGTCCCAGTATGTCCAGCATTGCCCCCAGACAGTGTGTCCAGGAATCTGCCCCAGTATGTCCGGCAATCTGCCCCAGTGTGTCCGGCAATCTGCCCCAGTGTGTCCAGCAATCTGCCCCAGTGTGTCCAGCAATCTGCCCCAGTATGTCAAGCATATTGCCCCAGTGTGTCCAGTATTGCCCCCAGTGTGTCCAGCAATCTGCCCCAGTGTGTCCAGCATATTACCCCCAGTGTGTCCAACAATCTGCCCCCAGTGTGTCCAGAATTCTGCCCCCAGTGTGTCCAGAATTCTGCCCCCAGTGTGTCCAGAATTCTGCCCCCAGTGTGTCCAGAATTCTGCCCCCAGTGTGTCCAGAATTCTGCCCCCAGTGTGTCCAGCATTCTGCCCCCAGTGTGTCCAGCATTCTGCCCCCAGTGTGTCCAGCATTCTGCCCCCAGTGTGTCCAGCGTTCTGCCCCCAGTGTGTCCAGCGTTCTGCCCCCAGTGTGTCCAGCGTTCTGCCCCCAGTGTGTCCAGCGTTCTGCCCCCAGTGTGTCCAGCGTTCTGCCCCCAGTGTGTCCAGCGTTCTGCCCCCAGTGTGTCCAGCGTTCTGCCCCCAGTGTGTCCAGCGTTCTGCCCCCAGTGTGTCCAGCGTTCTGCCCCCAGTGTGTCCAGCGTTCTGCCCCCAGTGTGTCCAGCGTTCTGCCCCCAGTGTGTCCAGCGTTCTGCCCCCAGTGTGTCCAGCGTTCTGCCCCCAGTGTGTCCAGCGTTCTGCCCCCAGTGTGTCCAGCGTTCTGCCCCCAGTGTGTCCAGCGTTCTGCCCCCAGTGTGTCCAGCGTTCTGCCCCCAGTGTGTCCAGCGTTCTGCCCCCAGTGTGTCCAGCGTTCTGCCCCCAGTGTGTCCAGCGTTCTGCCCCCAGTGTGTCCAGCGTTCTGCCCCCAGTGTGTCCAGCGTTCTGCCCCCAGTGTGTCCAGCGTTCTGCCCCCAGTGTGTCCAGCGTTCTGCCCCCAGTGTGTCCAGCGTTCTGCCCCCAGTGTGTCCAGCGTTCTGCCCCCAGTGTGTCCAGCATTCTGCCCCCAGTGTGTCCAGCATTCTGCCCCCAGTGTGTCCAGCATTCTGCCCCCAGTGTGTCCAGCATTCTGCCCCCAGTGTGTCCAGCATTCTGCCCCCAGTGTGTCCAGCATTCTGCCCCCAGTGTGTCCAGCATTCTGCCCCCAGTGTGTCCAGCATTCTGCCCCCAGTGTGTCCAGCATTCTGCCCCCAGTGTGTCCAGCATTCTGCCCCCAGTGTGTCCAGCATTCTGCCCCCAGTGTGTCCAGCATTCTGCCCCCAGTGTGTCCAGCATTCTGCCCCCAGTGTGTCCAGCATTCTGCCCCCAGTGTGTCCAGCATTCTGCCCCCAGTGTGTCCAGCATTCTGCCCCCAGTGTGTCCAGCATTCTGCCCCCAGTGTGTCCAGCATTCTGCCCCCAGTGTGTCCAGCATTCTGCCCCCAGTGAGTCCAGCACTGCCCCTAGTGTGTCCAGCACTGCCCCCAGTGTCCAGCGTTCTGCCCCCAGTGTGTCCAGCGTTCTGCCCCCAGTGTGTCCAGCGTTCTGCCCCCAGTGTGTCCAGCGTTCTGCCCCCAGTGTGTCCAGCGTTCTGCCCCCAGTGTGTCCAGCGTTCTGCCCCCAGTGTGTCCAGCGTTCTGCCCCCAGTGTGTCCAGCGTTCTGCCCCCAGTGTGTCCAGCGTTCTGCCCCCAGTGTGTCCAGCGTTCTGCCCCCAGTGTGTCCAGCGTTCTGCCCCCAGTGTGTCCAGCGTTCTGCCCCCAGTGTGTCCAGCGTTCTGCCCCCAGTGTGTCCAGCGTTCTGCCCCCAGTGTGTCCAGCGTTCTGCCCCCAGTGTGTCCAGCGTTCTGCCCCCAGTGTGTCCAGCGTTCTGCCCCCAGTGTGTCCAGCGTTCTGCCCCCAGTGTGTCCAGCGTTCTGCCCCCAGTGTGTCCAGCGTTCTGCCCCCAGTGTGTCTCCAGCGTTCTGCCCCAGTGTGTCTCCAGCGTTCTGCCCCAGTGTGTCTCCAGCGTTCTGCCCCAGTGTGTCTCCAGCGTTCTGCCCCAGTGTGTCTCCAGCGTTCTGCCCCAGTGTGTCTCCAGCTATCTGCCCCAGTGTGTCTCCAGCATTCTGCCCCAGTGTGTCTCCAGCAATCTGCCCCAGTGTGTCTCCAGCAATCTGCCCCAGTGTGTCTCCAGCAATCTGCCCCAGTGTGTCTCCAGCAATCTGCCCCAGTGTGTCTCCAGCATTCTGCCCCAGTGTGTCTCCAGCATTCTGCCCCAGTGTGTCTCCAGCATTCTGCCCCAGTGTGTCTCCAGCATTCTGCCCCAGTGTGTCTCCAGCATTCTGCCCCAGTGTGTCTCCAGCATTCTGCCCCAGTGTGTCTCCAGCATTCTGCCCCAGTGTGTCTCCAGCATTCTGCCCCAGTGTGTCTCCAGCATTCTGCCCCAGTGTGTCTCCAGCATTCTGCCCCAGTGTGTCTCCAGCATTCTGCCCCAGTGTGTCTCCAGCATTCTGCCCCAGTGTGTCTCCAGCATTCTGCCCCAGTGTGTCTCCAGCATTCTGCCCCAGTGTGTCTCCAGCATTCTGCCCCAGTGTGTCTCCAGCAATCTGCCCCAGTGTGTGTCCAGCAATCTGCCCCAGTGTCTCCAGCATTCTGCCCCAGTGTGTGTCCAGCAATCTGCCCCAGTGTGTCTCCAGCATTCTGCCCCAGTGTGTCTCCAGCATTCTGCCCCAGTGTGTGTCCAGCATTCTGCCCCCCCAGTGGCCCCCACTGCTCCAGGGGCCCCCACTGCTCCAGGGGCCCCCCCAGCCGCCCCCCACCCACCCTCCTTGAAGACGATGCTCACCCTGCTGCCTGCTCCAGCGATGGTCTCGGCGTCTGCTCTGCACTGCATCTTCTTCCTGCTTGTGCGGTCATGTGATACTGATTAAAGTCATGAATATGCGCATATTCATGACCTTAATGAAGCGGTACCACGTGACCGCACAAGCAGGAAGAAGATGCAGTGCAGAGCAGACGCCGAGACCATCGCTGGAGCAGGGTGAGTATCGTCTTCAAGGAGGGTGGGTGGGGGGCGGCCGGGGGGGCCCCTGGAGCGGTGGGGGCCCCTGGAGCAGTGGGGGCCCTGCCAGCAGGTGTCAGTGCCTGGGCCCACCGGAGGATCCTCCGGTTCTCCGGTGGGCCAGTCCGAGCCTGCCTGTCGTTCAGGCAGCATGAATCTGCTGCGTGGACCCATGTTTTTATCACCCAACGTTCATTCATGAACAAACCCCCTCAGCAATCAACTGGTAAGATGCACCTTTCATGTGTACTTAAAAAGGTCTTTTATGGGAAACTGGGAGTTGGGGGTTAAATATTGTACGACTGGAAAAAGGTAAAGCCCCCTTTGATTTTCCATAAGCTCTGGAGGCAGATTCTCATTCAGATCACTGTTCGTCCTTTAGATCTTAACAGCTCATTTTCATATTAAAAAAAAAAAAAAAAAAAAACGTGGTTTTCTCTGGAATTAGAAATTGTATCCCTGATATGGAGATATCACTTTATTCAGCTTCCTATGACCTGCATGCCCATATAGATGGTTTAGGAGGTTACAGTAGATCCTACTGACAGATGAAAACAAAAAATCAATAAATACTACAATGTACTTCTCTAAATAAATATGACTAGGAACAACCTCCTAGTCTCCATTTGTCATTTTCACTAATATTATTTATATAAATTTTTTGCGGGTGTACTTATTTAGAAAATCCTTGTCAGAATTAATGTGTAATCTTTTTTTCAAAGATTTCCTGACTGATCTTAAAATCTCCTCTTCGGCCCTGATTCATTATTCTTTCAAAGATTTTTTGGGGAGAATTTTTTTTTTTTTTCTTTTTGTATATCAGATGTTCTGTGCACGCACATTTCATTAAGGCTATTGCGCCATTTTAATTGTTTTCAGCCCTCTTTACTTTTTAGGTTTGCTCTTTTTTTGTTCTCTGGATGTTTTCGGCAAATTGATCATTATTAAAAAAAAATGTTACTATACAGTGCCTAGCGGAGCAGAAAATCTTTCCTTTTCATTTTTGCTTAGTGGAAGGCGCACATGCAACATTTAAGTCTTCGCAAAAGTGGCGTGCAACATATTCAAAGATCACAAAAATGACCAATTCTGACTTTTGGAATCTAAAAATGTTTTGCTATGAAATACTGTTGGGTAGACAATCCCTTTTGGAAATGCTTACAGTCACTGATTTCTAACCTAAAGGTTGTACTTGACAACCACAGAGTTTTTACTATTAATCTGCTCTTTTTTTTAATATTTAAAATTTAGAATCGTTTTTATATAAAGCGATTAACGTCTCTGCTTTGTGTCCTTTGGTCAGACAAGAGGCTGACATGGCTCGCTACGCGTCTAGTCCAGATAACCTCTCCCAATGTTCAGAAATAAATGGTCGCGGAAGCCCCGCTAAGTGGGAGGAACAGCAGAAGCTCCTGGCTCTTGAGCAGACGTGTGGCGTTTTCCGGGTCGATTTGGGTCAGATGCGCTCTCTGCGACTCTTCTTCAAGTAAGTTCTACATTTCTCACCCATAAATGAAATTCCTATTCATCCAGTAACTTTGATTTCACTTTTTTTTATTTTGAGAAGGGTACAATATATTGTCACATCTTTTACTGTATCATGAATAATATGTTAGAGACTTTCCAATTAACAATATTTATCACCTAACATTCACTGTTGCAGATGGAGAAACACCCAGCCTGTCAATGTGTGCTGATTAGTAAATGACCATGGAAAACATGTACTGGATTTGGAATTGCTTACATGATATGAGGCGGCAGTTTTCCTAGTGTAAAATATATTATTAATATATTAGTTTTTTAATACAAAGAACACTGCGGTCCCATATTATGCAACCGCAACAGCAATATAGTATTTCAAGGGCTGCTTTGTTCCCGCTATATGATTAGTATTAGCGCAGGCTGCACACTTATTTTACAATTGCGTAATTACATTATACAAGGTTTCACTTACAGGGATTTATCCAGGACTTGGTTTTTACACAATTTAAAAAAAAACAAAACAGGCAGGTTGTTGTTAAGTACCTGCCTGTTCTACCCGGCGCTGGCACAGAGTGGTCATTGACTGCTCCTGCCGGGGGTTCAGCTCCTCCTCAGCTTCAACAGAGCAGCTCTTCCTCTTCCGGACTGCTATGTTGTTGGGGGTGTGACTGTCAGCCAGCTCCCTGCAGTTAGGCAGCGGGGAGCCGGCTGTCAATAAGCAGGCGGTCGGCAGTTTATCCTGTCAGCAAAGCGCAGCGGAAGAGAAGCTGTTGCTCTGTCAACGTGACGTCAGCAGAAGCAACTGAATTGCCAGGAGGAGCCGCCTGTGATTGGCAGAGATCTGTGTCAGGCACATTAGGCAGGTGGTTAGCGACTACCTGCTAGTTTTTAGGCCCATGCTTTAAAAGAAAAAAGAAAAAAAAAAACCCACAGAACAAGTCCTGCTTAAACCCTTTAATTATTCAATCTTTTGCAGCTCACTTGTAAACTATCATGTAACACAATATTTACCACCTATTCACGAGATAGATGAAAAATGTATGATCGCTTGGGGTAAAGCTACTAAGACTTGCACTGATTTTGAAAACTGGGAGCTCAAAGTCCGCTGTGTGCGTGGAGCGGTAGTGAGTATGTGCACTCACCTATTCAACAGCCAGCGAGTGGAGCAGTGGTCGCACATGCTCACTGCTGCTCTGATCGCACAGGGGACTTTGACGCCCCCATTTTTATGTTTGCTTGAGGTCCCAACGTACATACTCCCTCCCCTTATGTGATAAAATATTGGTCAACTATCCGGTGTATACAGTGTCGGACTGGGGTGCTAAGGGCCCACCTGTAACATTGACTTTGGGAGGGGCACTTTTCACCTGCATACAAATATTAAACTACCCTTGTTCACAAATTTAACTACCGTATATCTTTATATAATAAAAAACTGGGTAGTTTGGTTAATGAATGATGAGATGCTGCTTTTTTCTGTACAGAGTGCATTATGCCAAGTATTGCCCATACAGTGGGGTTGGGGACCCAGATTTGCATAGGGGTCCACAGGGGGATTCCCCTGTTACCCTATGGGCCGGTCTGAGCCTGTGTGTATAGACTTAGTTTATGGGACAATCTATTTAACGCATTTCTACAACTCTTAATGATTATATACGTCCCTGATATGATAATGCACTTGTGAGTGTCCTCCAATGGCAGAGGTTTGTAATAGGCTGGGAAAGGGTAGAAGCTGTTGGGTTAAAGGCGTTGTGTACCTCTTGGGGCAATTTTTTTTCCTTAATGAATTGCATGTACTTTTGTAAAAAAAAATTAAAAAAAATGCATTTGTGATTGGGTTATATTCAAATGTTTGTTTGCCTTCTATTGCCTCTGTGTTGCACTATTGCTGCCTGCAGAATGGGTTTTCTGAGAATCTGCCGAGACCTCATTCAGATGGTCTGACGGAAGAGTTTCTGGCTCTTTTATCAGTCTGTTTCTGAGCTCCACTCTGCTGATTTATGACCACAAACAACATCAAAGTTGAATGTGGCAGTAAACTGGGCAAAATTTATAGTGATACCCAATTGCAAATATAATTTCTAGCCCTAATCAGTGCATTTCATTAAAATATGAGGCCCAAAAGATGGACAACCCCTTTAAGGTGTAAAGGTTAGAAGTTTCATATGTGGTACAATATTAATTAACTTCAGAAGGCAGAGACCCAGCCATAACATGGCTTTAAAGCAATGATGGTTTTATAGCGTAATTGTCAGGAATGGGAACGTGTCTTCATTGAATACAGATTTTACCTCAGATTTGAGAAGTTTGATAATGACTGATCAATTCTGACAGAGAAAGACGCAGATTTCTCTGATAATATATATTATAAAGTTGCTTATAGTCATGTGTCCTATTGATTTATGAAATAAAAAAAATTGATTTATGAAATAAAAAAATTAGAACGCCCACAGATGTTTGAAGGGTAGATATGTTGTAACACTACTAATTTGCATCCTGCACTCTTATATACCTCCCCATGAGACTTTAGTTTTCATTTTTCTTTTTTTTTTTTTTTTTTTTTTTCAGTGATGAAGCTGGTACTAGTGGACAATTGGTGATAGCCAGCAGGGAAAGTCAGTACAAAGTATTTCATTTCCATCATGGAGGACTGGGCAAGTTATCGGAAGTTTTCCAACAATGGAAATACTGCCGTGAGCCTCAACTCAAGGAGAAGGTGAGAAGACTATACACTGATGCCCTCTGAGCGCTGTCCGTGGCTTGTATTGCTACTTTATCATCAATGTTTTTGGTTAAATAAAAACCTGCCTCTGGACACACAAGCCCGTAAAATACCACGGCACAGCCCTATCCATAGGCTATAATGGGTATGTGTTGTATCGGTGAAAATCTCAGATAGAATTCATCCGTGTTTTAGTGAGGCCTTTACATGCTTGAGAGTCTTAGGCTATTCACTAACTCTCCTTTTGAATCTGAAAATCCCATTTTCGCTACTATCTCAGTATGGAATGTTTAGCATTCACTGGTGTTTATTATAAATAATAGGTGTTTTTTTTTATATTAAAGTAATTTCACCTGAACCTACCAATTTCGGCAAGCCTTAGCCATGTATGATGGTGTCCTTTTTCTGCCCAACCACAGTGTCCAATTTCACAAGAAAGATAATTATAAAGCAGGACTTTTCTAACTAACTGTATTAGGACAAGACATCTTATTGTTCTTCAACTTGGTCATTGCTCTTTCACCTAAAGACCACAGGCTCTGTGAATGTATACTACCTGCAAGATACAGAACTCCTAAAAAAAACTAGAGTACCGAACCCCTTGAATAAAAGAACCTCTTAAACTTTCTCCCTCTATAAAGCCTTGCTGTTCTCCACTCAGGCATCAGACCCTCTAAATAAATGGACTCCAGACCAGACACCAAAATAAAGTGACTCGTGACATCCTAAGTGAATAACGACCTAGACCAGTCTTTGTAAATAACGACCTGACTCCTACACTTAAACACAGCAGCTCACACTCACCCTCGGCTGCTCTTCTCTTTGGCTTCAGGCATTTGACCATATGTAAGCTGGTTCTTACAGATGTTGAGCTACGGACCTCTTTTCCGCATCAGGTGTATGAGAATTTCCTTAATATTCACCTATCTGAGCCTCCACAGTCCAATCCTTTGATTAACCTTGGAAAGGAGGGAGAACACTGGCACTATAAATCGCATAACTTCTTACATTACACAGTTGACTATTGCCAATAAAGTCCAGCTGAACTCCTTGTAGGTCTTTGACTGCTGTCACTTATCAGTGCAGAAGTCATGTTGTCCATTTACAGCGAGTACTTTGCTTCTTATTGTTACGATCCCTGGATAGACCCAGCGAAGATTTCTGTAACGTAAGCCGAAAGTAGTGATGGAAGAGAGCAGACTTGTCTCACCCCATGCAAGATGGGAAAGGAGCCCATCTTCCATCTCTTCACCAGCATCTGATGTCTAATATGGTAACATGAAAAGTACAGTTCTTCCATTTCCATCCTGCATAGTGCCTTGGCCATAAAGTCATAAGCAACACGTTGAGATACTTGTGCTTGGTCAACACTGAGCAGGTTCTCCAGCACACAGTGGCCCTTCATATATGGACCATATAGTGGTTTGGACCATATAGTGGTTTACACCATTGCTGTCATCAGAGACAAGATGGCCTGTAACCTGTTAGCCTGTACATTACACTTAAACAAGAGGGTGTTTGTGCCTCTAGTCAATGAAAGGGGTACTTTTCCAAGATCCACCATTTATTTGAATGGCTCCAAAAGTTCTGTGAAGATGAGACTTCAAAATTCTGTAAATGAAGTACTGTTGAGAGGTCATCACTACCCCAAAGTACTGCTCAGTCCAAAGGATTTAGTAGAGGATAATAGCTCCCTATCCATCAAGCAGCGTGTATTGCCGATCGACCTGCATAATTGATGATTGTACCAGGCAGCAAGCTATCAGATACCTCAGGAAGTTATGTCACTCTAGGGGTATGTGCACACATTGAGTATTTGGATGCATACATCTCTGCACCATTTCTGTATCTCTTGGCAGGAAATCCGCAGCATCAAAAATACGCATTTTTTGCATGTGGTTTTTGGACCGAAATGAATGCTATAGAGATATATAGATAGGCAGATGGCTGCACAACCCTGCAACATATTATACAATTGCACCCTGTGAAGCTTATTGGACAGCTTTATATGTAAATGAATGAAATAAACGATGTGGGGTCCCCCCATTTTTTGTAACCAGCAAAGGTAAAGCTGAGAGCTGATGTTATCAGGCTGGGAAGGTCCACGGTTATTGGGCCCTTCCCAGCCTAAAAATACAAGCTCGCAGTCGCCCCAGAAGTGGTGCATCATGTTAGATGCACCAATTCTGGCCTTTTGCCTTGGGTCTTCTCAATAGCCCTGGTGCAGTGGAAATTAGGGTTGATGTCAGCTGTGACTTGTGCAAAAACCCAGCTGACATCAAGCTCTGCTGTTAGTAATGGAGAGGTGTCTATCAGACACCCGCATTACTAACCTAGTAATAAAAAGGAAAAACACACACAAAAAAAATACTTGAATGAAATGAAATAAACACTCCCCTCCACTTTCCCTCCTTCAGCACTTTTTATTTAAAAAAAAAAGTCCCTACCCAGGACCGCAGTAGTCCACTGAATTCAAGGTATTACAGCTTGAGCAGGAACATCTGAAGATCCGTGACATTATGCACTCTTCAAAGGAAGGCATGACCAGACCTCTCTAAAGAGTGTAGGTGTCCGCGATCCCCTGCTGTACTGTCTTTATAAACTCTCTCTTGCTTCCTCCCCTGCCCAGGAGCTGTGGTATGATCAGACCATGTTCCTGCACGGTCAGACACGGCCATTACACAGTACACAGCAGGGGCACATGTATAAGATTATCTCAGCACAGGAACATTTTATGTAACACATCCAATTGTGGAAATATTATTATTCTAAGATCTTCAGCCTGCTTCCTTCTGTCCCAAGGATATCTCAGGAGCTCCAGTGCTCCGTGGGCCACCTATGACAGCCTTAGGGTCCTGCATGTGGCCCCAGTCTAAGGAGTTTGAGACCCCTGGTCTACAGGGTTTTTATGACTATGAACGCTCACTATCTTTTATTGCCATTTTTATGACAATGGTGTCTGTAGGGCCCTCTGCCCCACTGTCGGTCATTCACTTTTTTAGGAATGAAAGCATTACTGAGAAGTGGTTGTTAGATATACATAGCTTTTCATTTAATCCTGAATTTCCTATTTCCTCCAAATCAGGTTACAGAGGAGAAGACCTGTCTACATTTCTCAATTCAAAGGCCAAGTGCCCTCTCCTCTGATTCTCATCCTGAAGAGGGTATTTACCAAAAACTGAACGTCTCTAGGTGGTTACAGCACCTCAATGAAGCTGGGCAGGTGGAAGAAGAATATAAACTACGGAAGGTAGGAAGAACGATCAGAAGCGATATTGGGTGCTTATGAAGGAGGACTAACAGTAAAGCATTATTCCCAACATTAGAAGTTCTCACCTATTCTTAGTCCATAAGGGATAACTTACTTATTGGTCAGCGTCTGACCGCTGGGACCCCCTGATCTGGTAAATGGGGATCTGAATTCCTCTGTCACAATGGAGCAAGCAATTTGGAGCCCCATTCTCAGGATCAGTGGGTGTTTCAAAAGTCGGGACTAGAGTTGAGCAAATTTTTTCAAAATTCGGTTGCGATTACGATTGGCGACGAATATTTGTTTTTTTGGTGAACATCAATGGGAGATGAAATGAATGAATATGTTGGGAATCGATCGCCCAGACATAAATTCGGCACAAATAGAGTACCAATACGCCAAATTCAGATTCGGCGACCGATTCTGAACATATAGCCAGGACCCCACTCATATTCATTTTGAAAAGTAATATTGAATGTTGTGACTAACCTTTTTAGGTTTAAAGTTAGGTTATATGTCGGGGCCCTAACTTTGCAAACTTGCACTCCAAGCCCGCTTCTTTTCCCAGCAAATAATGGCTGAATTATTAAGCCATCATCTGCCTGTAATAGCCGCGGGTGTATCAGTAATTTAAAATGTTCCAGGTGTCGGGAAATGGCTACACAAGCACATTTTTTTTTTCTTACAAATTTTCTAATTTTTCACCACTTCATTAGGAGAAAAAAAAAAAACTATTCATCTTTGGTATCTGCGTACTCTTACTGACCTGGAGATTCCTTTTGCCTGGTCAGTTTTACCTTATGGTAAATACAAAAAGCCAAAAACAACTGTTGTGGAATTGCACTTTGTTTGCCATTTTAACACACTTGGAATTTTTTTTTCACACTTTACAGAGCATCATATAATAAAATGAATGGTGTCATTCCAAAGTACAACTCGTCCTGCAAAAAAAAATAAGTCCTCGTTCGACTATGTGGACGGAAAAAGTTATGGCCCTTGGAAGAAAGGGTGGGAAAAATGGAAAATAACATGTTATGAACGGGTTAACCATGCTTTATCTCCTTTTTTTTTTTTTTTTTTCTTAATATGCACAGAAAGGCAAATTTAAAAATTCCTTTAACTGATGTGATAAATTCTGGATTATAATATAAATAAAATTCCATCTTGCTTGCCGAAGCTTCCTTCGGATAACGTTAACGTCATACCCCTTTTTATATTTTAGAAGACTGTGTTTTTCATGGAATGCGTCATCATGAAATTACCCGCGGTTTAATTGTAGTTTAAATGTGTTTTTTTTAATTTTTTTTAATATCTCAATCTGTTTTAACAACGAATACAAGACATTTTTCAATTTTCCTACTGGCAACGTGGACTATTCTAGTCACAACTCCTGGTACAGATTATTATATGAAAAGTACATTTAATGCATAAACCTGATTTAAACAATAAGTACATTTCTGATGATGATAACAGTTTTATCATTGTTTTTGTCATAATTAACTCTTGTTACTGACCCATGTCAGGTTGACTGTATTGAAGAACCTCTCATCAATGATTGAAACCACTTCTTCGCACACATTTCATCTTTAATAATTTATTGCACGGTTCTGAACTATCACTGTGTATATTCTTTGCATTTCCCTTGCATATACTTATACATGTTAATAAGATGAGTCTTTTTTTCACAGTTGAACGAGCCCATATTATACATTCAGAAGAGTCAAACGCAAATCTAATGAGCTTTCCCTTTATTAGGAGACATAATTATTTTGTCCACTAGGTGGCAGCACTGCCGTGTGCTGCCTTTTTTTGCACCACATGAGGTCGCTAGAGCACAGCAGCATTTTTTAACACCTTCTCCGACTTGTGAAAAAGGGAGAAGTGAGGAGAATGCGAAGTTGTTGGCTTTCCCCCATCCATTTTTCAAACCAGGAGAAGCTGTAGGTTTAAAAGTCAACCTCTGCGGTACTATACAGACTTGAAGGATTACTCGAGTTGTATCTTTAGTATAGTCACCCATAGGAAAATGTATACAGGGAGATAATCTAATTAAAGTCTTTATACCTCATTTATAAGATGTCCCCTTTCCATGTGATTGAGGTTAACATCTTGGTTCATGAGGGCCGACCCACCAATCCTGAGAACAGGGCCCTGTAGAGCCCCGAGTGGAGGTCGCACATGCACATCTCCGTTCTTTTCATTCTCTTTGGGATTGCCGGAAAATGTTGAACAATGTACTCGCTCTTTGGGACTGCCGGAGATGAGCGTGAACAGAACGGAGATGTGCATGTGCGACCTCCACTCCATTAAGGTGGCACTCTACAGGTCCTTCTTCTCTGGATTGGTTGAACCTCCAGAAATCGAGAAGTCAACTGTTCTCTTGTGCAACTGTTCTCTTGTGGATGGGTGATGACTACAGATGAGCGAATGGATTTGCAGGACCCTGGTCTAGCTGTCTTGTCCGTAGCCTCTGGCCGCCTGGTTGTTAGCCCTGTGGGCCACTTACTACCTACCACCATCTCCGGCGTTTCTTCTGCTTAGTAGACCCAGTGCAATATCATGTGTTCATCACACCACAATGGTCATGCCAGGTCTACAAATCGGAAAAGACATCAGGGATGTGAGCAGGTTCTCAGGACTCCCATCTAGCAGCCACAAAATACTGACGTGGCCACTGGATCAGGGTCCTGTATATAGATTCACTCATCTATAGTTATGACTAGGTACACACGCCTTTCTGACGCCACAAAACAATTTTTATTGGTTTCCCCAAACTAAAATACTTGTTAAATCTTTATGGATGCCCCAATTACAGTGCCAGGTCTGTGAGCCGAGAAGCACCTGAATTTTCCCCGAGTACTGCAGGAATTAAGCACAGTCATTGATAGACCATTATTTTTAATCTTTAAAGAGTCCATAATAACAGGGTCTGTACCACAGGACTGGCGTATAGCAAATGTGGTGCCAATATTCAAAAAGGGGACAAAAACTGAACTCGGAAATTATAGGCCAGTAAGTTTAACCTCTACTGTGGGTAAAATCCTGGAGGGCATTCTAAGGGATGCTATACTGGAGTATCTGAAGAGGAATAACCTCATGACCCAGTATCAGCACGGGTTTACTAGGGACCGTTCCTGTCAGACTAATCTGATCAATTTCTATGAGGAAGATAGTTCTGGACTGGACCAAGGGAGCCCAGTGGATGTAGTGTATATGGACTTTTCAAAAGCTTTTGATACAGTGCCACACAAAAGGTTGATACATAAAATGAGAATAATGGGGATAGGGGAAAATATGTGTAAGTGGGTTGAGAGCTGGCTCAGGGATAGGAAACAAAGGGTGGTTATTAATGGAGCACACTCGGACTGGGTTGCGGTTAGCAGTGGGGTACCACAGGGGTCAGTATTGGGCCCTCTTCTTTTTAACATATTTATTAATGACCTTGTAGGGGGCATACAGAGCAGAATTTCAATATTTGCAGATGACCCTAAACTCTGCAGGGTAATCAATACAGGAGGACAATTTTATATTACAGGATGATTTATGTAAACTAGAAGCTTGGGCTGATGGCAAATGAGCTTTAATGGGGATAAATGTAAGGTCATGCACTTGGGCAGAAGTAATAAGATTTATAACTATGTGCTTAATTCTAAAACTCTGGGCAAAACCATCAATGAAAAAGACCTGGGTGTATGGGTGGATGACAAACTCATATTCAGTGGCCAGTGTCAGGCAGCTGCTACAAAGGCAAATAAAATAATGGGATGCATTAAAAGAGGCATAGATGCTCATGAGGAGAACATAATTTTACCTCTATACAAGTCACTAGTTCGACCACACTAAGAATACTGTGCACAGTTCTGGTCTCCGGTGTATAAGAAAGACATAGCTGAACTAGAGCGGGTGCAGAGAAGAGCAACCAAAGTTATTAGAGGACTGGGGGGTCTGCAATACCAAGATAGGTTATTACACTTGGGGCTATTTAGTTTGGAAAAACGAAGACTAAGGGGAGATCTTATGTTAATGTATAAATATATGAGGGGACAGTACAAAGACCTTTCTGATGATCTTTTTAATCATAGACCTGAGACAGGGACAAGGGGGCATCCTCTACGTCTGGAGGAAAGAAGGTTTAAGCATAATAACAGACGCGGATTCTTTACTGTAAGAGCAGTGAGACTATGGAACTCTCTGCCGTATGATGTTGTAATGAGTGACTCATTACTTAAATTTAAGAGGGGACTGGATGCCTTTCTGGAAAAGTATAATGTTACAGGGTATATACACTAGTTTCCTTGATAGGGCGTTGATCCAGGGAACTAGTCTGATTGCCGTATGTGGAGTCGGGAAGGAATTTTTTCCCCATGGTGGAGCTTACGCTTTGCCACATGGTTTTTTTTTTACTTCCTCTGGATCAACATGTTAGGGCATGTTAGGTTAGGCTATGGGTTGAACTAGATGGACTTAAAAAAGTCTTCCTTCAACCTTAATAACTATGTAACATTGTAACTATGAATTTACCGTTATTGTGTGCTTTGGAAATCCCTTTTCTCTCAGAGTATATCATAGCTGTCTTGAGCACTGTCACAAAGAAAATAAAATAAAATGAACCCTAAAAGAATAGTTAGTTGTAGATATCTAGTAGAGAATAGCTTTATGGAATCTATGGCAGGAAGAATAAACATTAGGGGCAATATAATAAGGATTACTTTTTAGGGAGAGTTGAAGGTTTATAATAAAATAAATAAAAACGATAGGCTATTATCGTTTGTTTGTTTTTTTTTTGTTTTTTTTTAAAGTACATGAAATGTCTCACGTACCTGACATTACCAACTATTAAAATTGACACAACAAGATTCAGGGTTTTTGATTGACCTAAGAAACACAGTGAAATTGCTTAGAGGGTCTTTCACCAGCATGTTAAACTGGCCACGTCATGACCTAGTAGATGGCAAAGGTGACTTTTTATGTATGTTTTTTACTTTTGAATTTCTCCTCCACTTGGAAAATTTAGCTTATAAATTATGATAAGTCCAAGGGGGCATTAGAAGGGATTTTTCTCTGTGAGTGTGCACTTCACCTGTATGATGATGACCAATCGTAAGCAGGCAGCAACATACAAGTGCAAAAAAATATTAACCCCCGACAATAGCTTAGATCAGGTTTCTCCGTGTGAGACTTGTAGTGATTTCACTGATTTCACTACTGTGTGGTGTCCAAGTGCTGGGAGCAGAGCAAAGATGAGTGTGATTACAGGCACCTTTCATCTCACGGCAACGTGGGGGAGAGGGGAAACATCAGAGCTGTCAGCTCTGTGAGAGGAGAGCTGCAGACTTGTTTGTAATGAGACAAAGGTCTGCTGACCTCCCCCCCCCACACTGACTGCATTGATCTGAAAGTTGAAATAACTCATCTGTTATACTCCCGGTATTTTGTAATTACACACAGCTCTGCAATGAGATCAGTGAAAGCTGACTGTCTGTCATTATATGTCTCACACAGGGGAATACCTGTTCTAAGCTATTGTGGGGCATGTTTTTGTTTCCCAGTATGTTTTTCCTTGCTTATGATTGAGTAACATCTTACAAGGGAAGAAGTATATGCCCCCAGAGAAAATTATCTTGTAAATGCTCCCCCTTAGACTTGGCATAGATACTAACCTAAACTTTACAAGCTAATATCTCTGCAACGGAAAGGGGAAATTAAAATCTAAAAACAGCATTTTACTCGGCTCTTTGATTCTACTATTCCATAAAATGGCCAGTTTACCATGCTCAAACTGGTGAGAGGTTGTCTATGAAAAATATTGTATTATGGCTTACTTGCCCTCGTATGTACAGTATTATGAAACACCCCTATATACTGCACATTAATAAGGACAAGTTGGAGCCCGTCCTCATATTCCTGCACCTTGATATAGAACAGGCACTGCCCTAATCTAGGCTTTACTTGATGACTCGTTAATGAAGAAAAATACTGATCAATGAATCAGCTTTCTGCATATATCTGCCTTTAGTCAGCATCATTTATTTTAAATTGTCAGCAGATAATCGAAATTAAGTTGGTTTTTTTTGCCTCCCAAAATCTGGAGGATTGGTTTTTAGAGTGGGACTGTTCATGTGTCTTGTGTGCTGGTTACTTTTTCAGTATTTGACCCCAGGTGGTGGCATAAGTACGGTATGTATTCTAGCCATGTGAAATATGTAGCAGAAGGTAGACTGTATTGTAAGCTGTAATAATGCGGCATGTCAACTGAAAACAGTGGGTTCCAAAAATAAGTGCCATATTTATACCTCGCCATTTTATTTTCTTGCTTTTAGGTTATTTTCTTCGGTGGCATTGAATCCTCCCTTAGAGGAGAAGTGTGGCCATTTCTTTTTGGATATTACAATTGGGAATCGAGCTCGGAGGAACGTGAAGCTCTGCGGGTTCAGAGAAGAGAAGAGTACGCTCAGATTCAGAATAAAAGGTATAAAGACAAAGCGAAAAAAAAGCAGTGTTTTTGAATTGCATGAAAATGGCCGTTGTTTTACTATATATCAATAATTTAAAGGGAGTCATCAGATTTTTGCCACCTAATCTGAAAGCAGCATTATGTAGAGACAGAGACCCTGATTCCAGCGATGTGTCAGTAACTGGACTGCTTGCTTTAGTTGTGATAAAATCTCAACAGGAAATTTATGACTAGAGGTCTAGTAAACCTGCTGCCAGTCAGTCCAGCTTATTCATGAGCCCCCACCACTGAGAACACTGTACATAGACAGAAAGCTGCCAATCAGTGGTGTGGGCCGGGTTTTATAGAGCTCAGCATTCAGAGAACTGCTAGATCTGCAGCAGAGAAAAGAAGGATTTTATCAAAATGACGGCAAGAAGCCCAGTAAGTGATGCATACCTGGAATCAGTGTCTTTTCCCCTACTTCGTGCTTTTCTCAGATGAGGTAGGAAAGACCTGGTGACAGATTCCCTTTATAGCACATATGTATTGACCTTTTTTAGTTTTTGTTTTTTACTACATTTACATTTTCTCAATCAGATTGTCCATGAGCCCTGGTGCCCAGAAATCATTTTGGAGGAATGTTCAATTTACTGTGGACAAAGATGTTGTGAGAACAGATCGTAGCAATCAATTTTTTCGAGGGGAAGATAATCCCAACGTGGAGGCAATGAGGTAATTGTGAAATTTATTTATTTAAACCATGTACAATATTAGACTTTAAATCTGCACTTTACAGCATTTTATATTATTGTATAGTTTCTTGCAGCTGAAAACATCCCTTCAGTCTCTGTGGTAACCGATCTGTAAACTGCAGACCGCTTTTATCTGCCAGTAGTATGGAGTACTGTTTCATACTATCCTTTTAAGAACTCAAGTGGTAAGGCAGACTAGGCAAATTTAGGACAATACTAAGGAAACTGATTGGTGCATCTTGTGATGAACCAGCAAGCTGTCTCGTATACAGATCCATAACGCTCATATCCAGGAATGTGTGATGTTCTCACCGAGATTTCCTAGGCATAGGAGGCATGCAGGGGAAGATCCTCTGTGTCTTTTCTGCATGTTTTTCTATACAAATCACTCATAAAGGTGATCTAAGTGTCTCTGAAGAGGTTATTTGCATATAATACGACTGAGGACTAGAACTCTAGTGCCACCTATGGGAAGTAGAAATCCTAAATGTCAATACCGACCCTTTAAAGGGAACTTATCACGTGAAAAAAAGCTATTACCTGCAGATATGGGGTTAATCTGAAGGTTATTAACGTTCAGAGTTTGACCAGCACTCAGACCTATGCTGCCAGGGGGAAATTAACTTTATTCCACCCGGTAGTGTTCCGGTTTCAGTCACTGGGGTGGCGCTGGTGTGGTGAGCTTTGGCTGTAACCGCGCCCCTAGCACTGACTGACTGACAGCAGCTTATTATTGAGGTTGGTTGTCAGTTAGCACGGTTACAGCCACCGCTCACTATGCACAGGGCGGTGACTGATACCGCACCAGCGCCACCCCTGTGACTGATAAGTGACAGATTTCTTTTAACGGACCTTAGCACTTGACTTGGGATAAAAGCCAAACCAGAATCCATTTACAGTGTTTTTGGGGGTATTGCCCCTCATCAGTGCAAAGCATGAGGTCTGATTTGGCTGTATGAGAGACTTCTGACTGGCATCTAAGGGATATGACTGACATACCAGTGTGAAGAGGCTTATAAGCCGTGCACTGCTCCTCTGGGATATTATATATGTCAATCACCTTTTTAGAGAGCGAGAGAACTTTTAGCTCTAGTACCACTTATTGGAAGTAGCATTCCTAAGTCTTAGGCCGGCGTCACACTAGGTGTATGAAAATACGGTCCGTTTTTTACAGCCGTAATACGCAGTAATTGTCCCAAAACACTGTTCTGTATTCAATGCGAGGATGCTATTTTTACGCACAAATTTATCCGTGTCATCCGTATGGCTTTCGTACAGTTGCCGGCTTTTCCTATCTCCTTCACAAACCCGACAGGAATATGAGACATGGTTTACATACAGTAAACCATTTCATATCCCTTATTTTATTACATATTCCTGACTACTAATGTAAGAAGTGTCTGTGTGTTAAGGTTGGGGTTTTTAGCTATTAAATTAAAGGGTTAAATCCCGGAAAAAATTGGCGTGGGCTCCCGCTCAATTTTCTCCGCCAGAGTGGGAAAGCCAGTGACTGAGGGCAGATATTAATAGCCTAGAGAGGGTCCATGGTTATTGGCCCCCCCCCGGCTACAAACATCTGCCCCCAGCCACCCCAGAAAAGGCACATCTGTAAGATGCGTCTATTCTGGCACTTAGCCTCTCTCTTCCCACTCCTATGTAGCGGTGGGATATGGGGTAATTGTTATTGCCACTATTTTTTTTCATGTTTATTTGTGCTGCTTTCCTTTTTTTGATTATATATATATATATATATATATATATATATATATATATATATATATATATATATATATATATATATATATATATATATATATATATATATATATATATATAAGCAAAAAATTGGAACAGCACGACTCCTATACTTAGCTTCGGGTGCAATGCCCCCAGACCGGTCGTCTCCAGTAAATATATTCAAAAAAGCAGGCAGCACTCCATTTTCTTAAAGTATGCAGGATTAAAATCCTGCATACTTTAAGAAAATGGAGTGCTGCCTGCTTTTTTGAATATATATATATATATATATATATAAGTAATCTCTACCTACCTATTCTATGTGTACACATATATTCTACCCATTCTATTCTGTCAGTGTGATTTTACTGTACACCGCACTGAATTGCCGGCTTTTCTATAGAACACCGGTGCGTATTTCTCGCAGGTCACACTGCTGGTCCGTGTGTAGTCCGTAATTTTCTCGCCCCCATAGACTTTCATTGGCGGATTTTTTGCGCAATACACTGACAAACGCAGCATGCTGCGATTTTCTACACCCGTAACATACCGTATATTACGGATGCATAATATACGGCAGATAGGAGCTGCCCCATAGAGAATCATTGGGCCGTGTGCAATGTGTATTTTCTCGACGTATTTTCTGCGCTCATACGTCCGTAAAACTCGCTAGTGTGATGCCGGCCTAAGGCCTTGGACCCCAGTCAGAAACGACTCATACGGCCAAATCAGATATCATGCTTTGCAATGAGAAGGGGGTAACACTACGAAACAGTGTCTGAAAATTGAGATTCTGGTTTGGCTTTTACCCAAAATCATATGGAATGGCTATTTTAAAAGGATCGATATTGACTTGTAGGATTGCTACTTCCAATAGCTGGCACTAGATTTCAAGTCCTCTTCCTTTCTGAAGAGGCGAATTGTAGATTTCATTTCTTAGAGGAGCAGTGCATGGCTTATAAGGCTCCTTACACCAGCATGTCAGACATGTCTCCCCTCATAAGGACAAATGTTATAATTTGATCACAAAGTCTTCCTCAATTGACTTTCCAACTGAAATATTTATGTATTTATAGATGCTTGTTAATTATCTCAACACTTCTGTCAATCACTTTTTGAATGTAACCCTTTAATGGAAAGGGGATTTTTCATGTTTGCGCTTTTGTTTTGTTTTTGTGAGACAAGTAATTTTTAATGACTCCTTTTGTTTTACTATACAATGTACTTGAAATGGGAAAAAAATCCAAGAGTGATGGGCTCGACGATACAAAAAAAATGTTTGTTTTTTTTGGTAATTATTTAGTCTCTTCTAGGATTGCTTATACTATATACTGCCTATCACAGTTTTGCAGAATATAGAAAAGTCAAGACTGTGGCAGAGATTCACATAGCGACCAACATGGCTACCACGTTAACCATTCGTTTGCTTGTGAGAGCAAAAACATTATGTGCACGTCCACACGTTGAGTAATTTACCTCAGTATGTGTAAGCCAAAACCAGGAGTGGGACAATCAGAGGAAAAGTATAACAGAAACATGTCACCACTTCTGTATTTAGTGATTACTTTACCTCAATATATGTAAGCCAAGACCAGTAGTGGGTGATAACTACAGATTGGTGACGTGTTTCTAATAGACCTCGTTCACACTGTCAGTATTTGGTCAGTTTTTTTACCTCAGTATCTGTAAGCCAAGACCAGTAGTGGGTGATAACTACAGAGTGGTGACGTGTTTCTTTTAGACTTTTCCTCTGATTGTTCCTCTCATGATTTTGGCATACGAATACTGAGGTAAAAAACTGACTAAATACTGAATGTGTGTGCCTGGCCTTAGTTGTTAAACTGCAGCAATTTTCTCCCTCTAAAACTCATCCCGTCCTGCAAAAAGTTAAAAAATGTGTCTTGTGGTGCAAGACACAAAGGTTCATGTTTTGGCGTAAATTGCAGCAGAATTCAATTGCATTTATTATAGAAAATCATCAAAACTTTTTTTTTTTTTGCTATGTTGGGTACCGCAGATGCTAACAATGCTCTATAGTAATAACTGAACCTGTGGTAACGGTTCTCTGTAATGTGCTGTACAGTTATTCTGATGAGCGGTATACTTATTGTATAGATTAGGTGTGCTTGCCATTTTCGGTTTCCCTGTGCCTTCCATTCTAATGGCCGCATCCGTTGTCCTTCTCTAGGAGGATCCTCTTGAATTACGCTGTATACTGCCCCGGAGTGGGCTATTCACAAGGAATGTCGGACCTTGTCGCCCCGCTGCTGACAGAGGTTCTTGACGAGTCTGACACATTCTGGTGCTTTGTTGGCCTTATGCAGAACACTATCTTTATCAGCTCACCGTGTGACGAGGACATGGAGAAGCAATTAGTGAGTTCCTCCCGACTTCTAATCTGACCTTACGTGGAGTACTTGTCCTTGTAGTAATTGCATTTTATTGTTTATTAATGACTGATATGAAAAAAACCCATTTGCGGTGTACACCGCCTCCTATTGACTGACTCACGAGTGCGTGATTCTTATACACGTCCTTGATCCGCTGTCTGGCTGAATGTCGCTGCTGATTGCGCTGTACAATGATATTAAAGATTCTTGTGTTTTCACATCAGCCACGCTCATTTGTCATGTAATATTACAAAAATGGGGGTCTCCCACCGCAGGTGTCTGTAATACCAGCTGGGTTGCAGGTCCCAGTGTGAAGACTCTCTCCTTTTCTCCATTTTAAGACATGGTGCCGTGATCCCTATTGACAATTTTATTATTATTATTATTATTATTATTCACGGCTTTTCTCGGTGATGTCTGTCAATGCTTGTGCGCCATGTTAGAATGGAATAACCACTACTTCTCTCTTTCCGATTCTCCAATAAACTCCAATGACGGTGGTTACCTCTATGATGATTTTAAAGCGTATTGCTGCTTTGAACTAACAATTTTTGTTATTTTGTTACCGATTCCCTTAAATGTATCAACCACCAGAGTTTTGGAACCCCATCTGAGAGCAGTATGATATAGTGGCAGAGACTCTGATTCAAGTGATGTATTACTTACTGGGCTGCTTGCTGTAGTTTAATAAAATTCCTTTTTTAGCTTCTGCAGATTTAGCAGTTCTCTAATGCTGAGCTGTGTGTAACCCCACCCACACCACTAATTGGCAGATTTCTGCCTATGCGCAGTGTACACAGAAAGCAGTCAATCAGTAGTGGGGGCCAGGATATACAGAGCAGGGGGACTACATGGCACAAGACAATGTTTTGTTTTGTTTTTTACTGATAATCTGCTGCTGATAAAACATGGTTTATATTGAAACGACACCATTCAGCCTAGTAAGTGCAATATCACTGTAATTAAGAGCTTAAATATCTAAAAAACATCTGACCGATTCCCTTTAAATGGATGGCTTACAGTGCTATCTATCACCTATTCAATTAATGGGTGCCTCATGAAATGACTTAACAATGTATCCTTTAGACAGATCCCATATTAGTCTGTAGGTGATGGATGCCACCATGAGATATCCACTACAGCCTCCATTAATAGATATAATGTCAACTGCTTATCCATATTGCAATAACTCATCCGTCTGCGCACATTCTGGGGTATCGCGACATCCTTCACTGTCACGATTATACAGTGACTGCAGACTTTTGTCCCAAGCCTGGAGAACCCCTTTAAGAATGCTTGAGAGCTATGGATGGAAAACTGGGATATTTTAAAAGCTGCTTTTAACTTTTTTTTTTTTGTGAAATTTATTTTAGATGTATCTTCGTGAATTACTTCGGCTGATGCACTTGCGTTTCTACAAGCACTTGGTGTCTCAGGGGGAAGATGGTCTCCAAATGCTGTTTTGCCACCGGTGGATCCTGCTGTGTTTCAAAAGAGAATTTACAGACTCCGAAGCCCTAAGGATGTGGGAAGCCTGTTGGGCTCATTACCAGGTACTGTTCATAGTTACTGCGCCCATGAAAACATTAAATCGCTGCTTCCATGATTTAACTTATTCGCACTGATTAATTTAAAGTGGCAGTCCCATCTCCAAGATCATATCCCAGTGTGTAATAGGTCTAATAATATTAGCAAATACCTTCAATTAGAAATGTAGCATAGTTCTTCTGATTCGCTGTGTCACTAACCCATGTGCAGGGCATTGCAGTAACTTGGGTATCCATGGTTACCACTACTCATATAGTGACAATGAGTTATTTAGTTAGTTGTTAGTGGTCATATCCATGGATATCTAGCTACTACAATTCCATGCATGGGTTAGGTGACAGAGAAGCAGAAGAACTATACCACATTTCTAATTAGAGGTATTTCCTAATATTATTATTATTACTACTACTACACATTGGGATAGGATCTTCGAGATGAGAATACCCCTTTTAAACTGTAGGTAATTTTGCAGTGATACATTACCCTTAAAGGGGTGTTCCCATCTCCAGGTGCCTATCCTAATATGTAGTGTCATAATAGAAAGTTCTCACGCTCGCGGTGCCCTTTAGATTTGTAAAAGGAGTCTGTGTCAGTCTTCCAAATAATGGACTTCATTCTGGGTGTGTGTGTGTTTTGTTTTTTTTGTTTTTTTAATGCAATATCACTATGGGGTTAGTAATGAGGGCGTCCAATAGATGCCTCTCCATTACTTACCTCTGGGCTTGATGTCACCTGACAATACAAAGGTGACATCAAGCCCCCCCAACTATCACCCTACTTGCCACCAAACCAGGGCAAGTGGGAAGAGGGTGAAGCTAAGTGCCAGAATTGGTGCATCTTATGGATGTGCCTTTTCTGGTGTGGCTAAGAGCTAATGTATTTGTCTGGGAGGGGGCCAATATCCTTGGCCCCTTCCTAGGCAATTAATATCCGCCCGCAGCTGTCTGCCTAGCCTCTGCTGGTTATTAAATATAGGGGGACCCTTATGTCATTTTTTTTTTTTTTTTTTTTAAGGGGGGGGGGGGCATTTTAATAACCAGGAAAGGCTGAGTATACAAGCTGATATTAATAGCCTGGGAAGCTCCATGGGTGAAACTCCCTTCCCTCGGCTGGTTAATAAAATTTCGGGAGACCCTACGCAATTTTTCAGAAAATAATTTAGTATGTAAAAAAAAATACATGTACAGTAAGCTACACAAGCACTGTACTAATTATATGTGACTACAATCCTTTTATATCAATCTATTCTATGTGTATATATCTATTCTATTCTGTCAGGTCCCGCTGTGATTTTTACTGTACACGGCAGATTAATTGCTGGCTTTTCAAAGGACATGGGGGATCCCACGCCTTTTTGTTCCTGAATTTATTTACCGTATGTTTAAAAAAATAAAAAAACATGTACAGCAAACCACACACATAAAATATATATATGTATATGTATGTGTATATATATATATATATATATATATATATATATATATATATATATATATATATATACATACTCTCCTAATCTCTTGAGTATTTCCTCCTTGGAGAATTGCTATTGATGTAATTTACACAGTTTTCCATGTAAAGGCTCATGTTAGTCGCATTGCAATATCACGCATTTTAATCGAATGTAACTCGGATGCTAGGTGTTAATTGGATTGTACTTGCATGAAAATCGCATCACACTTAAATTACACTCCTCAAACTTTTCTGGACCGTATTTGGACCATTTTTTTTTTTTCACAGTGATAGGTATGAGCCCTAATTGCCACTAATGGGTTGTCCTATTTCTAATTGGAGTTATTTGCTAATATTAGACCTACTACATATTGGGATAGGATCTTTGAGATTTGAATACACTTTAAAGGGGGTGTCCACTGCTAGGACAACCCCATCTTAAACTCAATGTTTGGCCCCATTAAAAAATAAAGCCTATACTCCCCTCCTGTGCTTTCTCCGTTCCCACGGGGTCGGCACTTGCTCTCCACAGGGCTGTGATGTGGTGCTGTGGCACTTGACGTCGGCACCCAAATCAGCGGGTTGCAGCTGATCCCTGGCTGCTTCTTCATGTTCAGTTTGTCCGAAGGCAGAGACAGTGACACACTCCACATAGAAATAAAATGTGACCCACAGCTAACTGCACCACATTTGTGCATGGTTTGTGACTGGTATTGCAGCTAAGCCCAGTTCATAGGTCATGTGTATCCCCCATTTCGTGTGTAAGGTAGCGGTCTGCTGAGCGCACATTTGGCTGACCACTGTCATGCATAAGTCATACTCCAATACCTGATGGTGACTGTTATCCAGGAGGACTTTTTCTCTTTTAGACGGATTATTTCCACCTTTTCCTATGCGTTGCGATAATTGTCCTTTATGGCGAGGATGTCATTGAGCAGCAACTACCGACTGACCAGATGCTGTTACATTTCAGTAACTTGGCTATGCATATGAATGGAGAGCTGGTTCTTAAAAAGGTGAGAACTTTGTTACGTGACTTGCATTTACCATATATGTTTGTTCCACAAATGAATCCCTTATTCTCCAGTGAAAAGTAGATGACATATTCTGATTCACAATTTGGGTCCTGTCGTCCAAGAATACGTTAGGTTATGTTGTTTGGGCTGCAGTGGTCATCATATTGCGCTTATCACTAGCAACTACCGTATTTTTTTTTTGGACTATAAGACGCACCAGACCATAAGACGTACCCCAAATTTTGGGGTGGAAAATAGCAGAAAGTAGATTTTTATAAGATGGGCATCCGTCTTATTGTCCAAATTTAAGGTATCTTACCTAAGAGCCAGTGGTGGTACAGCGGGGGTCACAGAAGGCAGGGTCCCTTCCTCAGGAAGCCGGCAGCAGAATTGGGGCAATGCTGCAGTCCCAGGGTGCGATGCTGCGGGTCTGGTGTCAGCGGTGAGACAGAGATGGAGCAGGGTCCCATCCTCGGGATACCGGCAGAGGTGTGGCGATGCTGCGGTGGTGGGCGGTGCGGAGTGCCCTTGAGCAGGGTACCTACTTCAGGATGCCAGCGGCAGAAATGTGGCGGCGCCGCGGCCCGGTGTCCATGATGAGCAGAGTCCATCACCGGTTTCCCTGCGGCCATCTTCCTGAAACCGTGGGCCGCCGGAGGCTTCAGGAAAGAGGCCGCATGTGCGCAGATTGAGATCTTCGTGGCCATTTTCCTGAAGCCGAGTGCCGCCGAGATTTCAATCTGCACATGTGCAGCCTCCGGCTGCCATTTTCCTGTAGCCTCTGGCACCCCACGGCTTCAGGAAGATGGCCACAGGAAAACTGGTGATGCACTCTGCTCACCGTGGACACTGGGCCGCGGCACCGCCACATTTCTGCCGTCGCCATCCTGAAGGAGGGACCCTGCTCAAGTGCACTCTGCATCTCCACACCTCTGCCACAACCCCCCGGTAAACATGCGTTTGCACTATAAGACGCACCTCCCATTTTCCTCCCAAATTTTGGGGAGAAAAAGTGCGTCTTATAGTTAGAAAACTACTGTCTAACTGTCTGTCAAAAACGACTGCTGTAAATATCCGCCTACGTTTCGAGATCACTGCTGTTTGCATATAGTTACTCTGAGCAAGTGCGGGTGTGTATCTGCGGAGTCAGCACGTTGTCGGTCCACGCCGTGTATTTTTCTCCACTGACCACTGTAGAGTACCGGAGAAAATAAACCACACATCAGACTTTGTGATGCAAATACAATTAGGGGTTTATCATGTCACCAGGATTTCACAAGAGAGCAGCAATGATTCAGACAATTGTATCCACCTACTGGCAACATAGAAGCAGATGGAGCACTGTGGAATCTTAGCATTACTCTATTTTATAGATTATCGCAGTATCACATTACAAGAATAAATGCTGTATCTTGTCTTGCGGAAAAAATAAATAACATCCAGCTAGGTCAATGGGAATTAAAATAAATATCTATATTTACGTGTGTATGTATATCTAATATATAAAGCTGAATGTGTGTATGTGTGTATGTCCGGGATTGGCATCTGAACCGTCGCAGCTACAGGCACAAAATTTTGCACAGTCACACGTCTGGACCCCGAGAGCGTCAAAGCTATGTTGTGAGGTGAAATTTTAACCCCGCGCTTTCCAATTCACCAAACAATTTTGCCCCTATCTACATAATGGGGAAAAAATCAAAGGAAAAGTGTTGGAGGCAAATTAACAGCTGCCAGATGTGAACAAGGGGGACTTAAAGAATGAGAGCGATGGCGCCAAAGAGTATATACTGTACAGTTGCTAAGGTGGGGCCCCGACATGGGATAATTACCACACCACCACGGGGATATGAACACACACACAAAATGCGCCACACACTACCACGTGCTCGAACACATATACCACCCTCAGCGCACATTTCACCACACATACACCAACCTCGCCACATAAAAGTCGAAACACAAAAGTCGCCGCTCAAAACTCGCCACGCGCAAAACTCTCCACATGCAAAACTTGCCACACGTGCAAAACTCACCTCATGGAAAACTTGCACACGCGGAAAAATTGCCACATGCACAAAAGTTGCAAAAGTTGCCTCACACAAAACTTGCACATACTCAAAAGGCACCACACATAAAACTCGCCACGCGCAAAACTTGCTGCACACAACTTGCTACACTAACCTGTCACATGCAACTCGACACACAAAAAGTTGCTACACGCATGTCGCCACACAAAACTCATCTCACAAAAGTCGCTACATGCATGTTGCCACACGCAACTCAACACACACAACTTGACACACGAAACTCGCCCTAAAACACACACAAGTCTGGTATTATCCTTCAAAAATAAAAATCTGATTAATAAGCAGACAACCTTCAAGAGCAACAGCTGTACCATATAGGAATCCGGCAGCTGTCAGTCACATGACCAGTCTATTATGTGTATGTGTGAGCTAATATATACTACCAGGGGGTGGGCTTACTGTTGGCTGGGGATTTATCAGGCTGCCAATTTAGCTTACAAATACTGAGGTAAAAATACTGACCAAATAACGTGTGAACGAGGTCTAATACAGGAGGAGATGACATACAGATATATATACTATATACAGGAGGAGATGACACACAGGTATATACTATTTACAGGGGAGATGACACACAGGTATATACTATATACAGGAGGAGATGACACACAGATATATACTATATACAGGAGAGATGACACACAGGTATATACTATATAGAGGAGGAGATGACATACAGGTACATACTACATACAGGGAGGAGATGACATACAGGTGTATACTATATACAGGAGGAGATGACACACAGGTATATACTATATACAGGAGGAGATTACATACAGGTATATACTATATATAGGAGGAGATGACATACAGGTATATACTATATACAGGGGAGATGACACACAGCAGGTATATACTATATACAGGGGAGATGACATACAGGTATATACTATATACAGGAGATGACATACAGGTGTATACTATATATAAGGGAGATGACAAACATGTATATACGGAGGTGAAAATGAGAGGTGTGAGTGCAAAATGAGAGGAGTGAGGGAAAATAGTGGAGTGATCGGAAAATGACAGATGTGAGGTCGAAATGACAAGTGTTAGGGGGGAATGAGAGGAGTGAGGGGGAAAATAAGAGGAGTGAGGGGGAAAATGAGAGGTGTGAGGGAGAAAATGAGAGATGTGAGGGGGAAAATGAAAGATGTGATGGGAAAATAAGAGAAGTGAGGTGCTATAACTAACCACAGATATTTACTATGCCCAGGCAACGCTGGGCTCTTCAGCTAGTATAATATACAGTGGGGCAAAAAAGAGGAGACTCTTAAAGAAGAAGTTACAGGTCTGTGAGAGCCAGAAATCTTGATTGTTTGTTTCTGACCAAATACTTATTTTCCACCATAATATGCAAATAAAATGATAAAAAAACAGACAATGTGATTTTCTGGATTTTTTTTTTCCTCAGTTTGTCTCCCATAGTTGAGGTCTACCTATGATGTAAATTACAGACGCCTCTCATCTTTTTAAGTGGTGGAACTTGCACTATTGCTGACTGACTAAATACTTTTTTGCCCCACTGTAAGGTGTATATATGGACTCATGAATATCGTTGTATTTTACCCCATCCATCTTCCCCTTAAATCGGAATATTTTCCCTGTCCCTGCTGCAGTAAAACATCCCCACAGCATGATGTTTCTACTACCATGTTGCACTGTGGGGGATGCTGTTCTTGGGGTGAGGAGCTGTGTTGGTTTGGTGCCAGACAATAAGTTCAATTTTGGTTTCATCTGACCACAGCACCTTCCTCCATACATTTCAGGAGTCTCCCACATGTCTTTTGGCAAACTCAAAACAATCCTTACAATTTTTGTGTGGAAGTAAAGTCTTTTGTCTGCCTACTCTTTCATAAAGTCCGCCTCTATGGAGTGTAAAGATTATTGCGGTCGTTTAGGCAGATAATCCAGTCTCTGCTTGGGAACTCTTCAGCTCCTTAAAGGTTACTTTTTGGTCTCTGTGCTGCCTATCTGATTAATGCCCTCCTTGCCTGGGCTGAGAGTTTTGGTGGGCGGCCCTCTCTTGGCAGGTTTGTTGTGGCACCATGTTTTTTTTCCATTTGACAATAATGCATTTGATGGAGCTCCTAGGGATCATCAGAGATTGGGATCATTTTTTATAACCCAACCCTGACTTCTGCTTCTCAACAACTTTGTCCCTGACTTGTGTGGAGATCTACTTGGTCTTCATGGTGTTTGGTTAGTGATGCCTCTTGCTTAACCCCCAAGGGTGGTTTGCACGTTAATGACTGGGCCAATTTTTACAATTCTGTCCACTGTCCCTTTATGAGGATGTAACTCTGGAATGCTTCAATGGATCCTGATGATTCTGACAGTTTTCTCGGAACATATTGTACTTCGTAATAGTGGTAACATTTCTTTGATATTACCTGCGTTTATTTGTTAAAAAAATTTAAATTTGGTGAAAATTTCGCAATTTTCCAACTTCTAATTTTTATGCCATTAAATCACAGAGATACAATGTATGTTATACAAAATACTTAATAAGTAACATTTCCCACATTTCTACTTTACATCAGCACAATTTTGGAACCAAAATTTTTTTTTTGTTAGGGAGTTATAAGGGTTAAAAGTTGACCAGCAACTTCTCATTTTTACAAAACCATTTTTTTTTAGGGACTACATCACATTTGAAGTCACTTTGAGGGGTCTATATGATAGAAAATAACCAAGTGAGACACCATTCTAAAAACTGCACCCCTCAAGGTGCTCAAAACCACATTCAAGAAGTTTATTAACCCTTCAGGTGTTTCACAGAAATTTTTGGAATGTTTAAAAAAAAAAAAAAAAAAAAGAACATTTGACTTTTTCAATAAAAAAAAAAAATTACTTCAGCTTCAATTTGTTTTATTTTACCAAGGGTAACAGGAGAAATTGGACCCCAAACGTTGTACAATTTGTTCTGAGTACGCTGATACCCCATATGTGGGGGTAAACCACTGTTTGGGTGCATGGCAGCTCGGAAGGGAAGGAGCACCATTTGACTTTTCAAAATTGACTGGAATTGAGATGGGACTCCATGTCGCGTTTGGAGAGCCCCTGGTGTGCCTAAACATTGAAACCCCCCACAAGTGACACCATTTTGGAAAGTAGACCCCCTAAGGAACTTATCTAGATGTGTGGTGAGAACTTTGAACCCCAAGTGTTTCACTACAGTTTATAAAGCAGAGCCGTGAAAATAAAAATTATTTTTTTTTCCACAAAAATTATATTTTAGCCCCCAGTTTTGTATTTCCCTAAGGGTAGCAGGAGAAATTTGACCACAAAAGTTGTTGTGCAATTTGTCCTGAGTACGCTGATACCCCATATGTGGTGGCGAACCACCGTTTGGGCGCATGGCAGAGCTCGGAAGGGAAGGAGCGCCGTTTGGAATGCTTACTTAGATGGATTGGTCTGCAGGGGTCACGTTGCATTTGCAGAGCCCCTGATGTACCTAAACAGTAAACCCCCCCCCACAAGTGACCCCATATTGGAAACTAGACCCCCCAAGGAACTTATCTAGATGTGTTGTGAGAACTTTGAACCCCACGTGTTTCCCTACAGTTTATAACGCAAAGCCATAAAAATAAAAAATAAAGGTTTCCACAAAAAATCTTTTTTAGCCCCCAGTTTTGTATTTTCCCAAGGGTAGACAAAAGTTGTTGTCCAGTTTGTCCTGAGTACGCTGATACCCCATATGTTGGGGTAAACCCCTGTTTGGGCGCACGGGAGAGCTTGGAAGGGAAGGAACACTGTTTTACTTTTTCAACGCAGAATTGGCTGGAATTGAGATTTGGAGAGCCCCTGATGTGCCTAAACAGTGGAAACCCCCCCAATTCTAACTGAAACCCTAACCCAAACACACCCCTAACTCTTATCCCAACCCTAACCACACCCCTAACCTGAACACGCCCCTAACCTGAACACGCCCCTAACCCTAATCCCAACCACACCCCTACCCCCAACGGGACGAGTTGACGTTTTTATTGGTACCATTTTTGGGCACTTGACATTTTTTTATCGCTTTTTATTCCGATTTTTGTGAGGCAGAATGACCAAAAACCAGCAATTCATGAATTTCTTTGGGGGGGGGGGGGGGCCTTTTATACTGTTCCACGTTTGGTAAAATTGATAAAGCAGTTTTATTCGTCGGGTCAGTACGATTACAGCAATACCTCATTTATATCATTTTTTTATGTTTTGGCGCTTTTATACGATCAAAACTATTTTATATAAAAAATAATAATTTTTGCAGCGCTTTATTCTGAGGACTATAACTTTTTTATTTTTTCGCTGATGATGCTGTATGGTGGCTCTTTTTTTGCGGGACAAGATGACGTTTTCAGCGGTACCATGGTTATTTATATCCTTTTTTTTTTTTTTTTAAATTCGTTTATTGATTACAGCATGAACCATACATACATTTGCTTATATTCATTATTATCCATTAGATACATAGAATTACCACACATAGCCATGTCTGGAATATTGTAAAGGTTACAAGCAATGCATGTCAATCATTTGTTTATATCCTATTCAAACTTTAACTACATTAACTTCTAATAAAACCTCTAAAACTAACATGCTGCCGCTTAAAGGAGAGTTCTAGATAGATTCTACCCTGTGAATAGACAATGTCCGCAATCTTACACCTTTTCCTTGTATATTTGTTAAGTTATTTAACCTAAACAGTATGACAGGAGGAGTTCCATCTTCCCCATATCTTCTCAAATTTAGCTGGATTACCTCTATTCTGGTACAGTGTCCGCTCATAAGGAATAATGGAATTTACCAAGTCCACCCATGCTCTAAGAGTTGGACAAGAACCACCCATCCATCTCAGAGCCAACACCTTTCGTGCCAAAAACAGCGTCTCCCTCAGAAAAATTCCCGTATGATGATCCCAAGTCTCTGCCTCCCATACTCCAAATAAGCACACCAGGGGTTCAAGTGGGACAGGGATCGACACCAGTGATGATTTATATCCTTTTTGATTGCGTGTTATTCCACTTTTTGTTTGGCGGTATGATAATAAAGCGTTGTTTTTTGTTTTTATGGTGTTCACTGAAGGGGTTAACTAGTGGGACAGTTTTATAGGTCGGGTTATTACGGACACGGCGATACTAAATATGTGTACTTTTTACTTGGATAAAGAATTGCATTTTTTTTTAAACAATATTTTTTTTTTTTCTTTATTTAGGAATTTATTTTTTTTTACACATGTAAATATTTTTTTTTTTCCTTTGTCCCAGGGTGGGACATCGTGCTTTAGTGTTTGAGCGCTGATCTGACACTTTGCAATGCACTGTGTCAGATTGGCGATCTTACAGGCACTGCAGGGAGGCTTCCTGGTGCCTGCTCTTAGCAGGTGCTTGCAAGCCACCTCCCTGCCACACCCGGAAGGAGCCCCGCGGCCATTTTGTATCCGGGGCCTGCAGGGAGGAGATGCTCGGAACAACGCGATCACATTGCGTTGTTCTGAGGGTCTCAGGGAAGCTCGCAGAGAGCCCCCTCTCTGCGCGATGCATCCCTATGCCGCCGGAACCCTGCGATCATGTTTGATCACAGTGTTCCAGGGGTTAATGTGCCGAGAGAGGTCCGTGACCGCTCCTGGCACATAGTGCCGGATATCAGCTGTAATAATCAGCTGACACCCGGCCACGATCGGCCGCCCTCCCCCCGTGAGCGCGGCTGATCGCCCATGACGTACTATCCCGTCCCTGGGAATTAAGTCCCAGGTCACCTCGACGGAATAGTACGTCATATGGGATTAAGGGGTTAAAGGTGTTGCAGCCTCTTTGGCCTTTCAGAAAGGGTGTATATACTGACAGACCATGTGACATTTAGATTGCACACAGGTGGACTTCCTGTCACTAACCATGTGACTTATGAAGGTAACTACTTTCACCAGAAATGTTTATGGGCGTCATAGCAAAACGGATGAATACATATGCACATGCCAATTTTTTTGTTATTTGATCCCATAATTTTTATTTATGCCTATTTCTCTCACTTCACTTCACTTCACCAACTTAGACTATTTAGTGCTGATGCATCACACACAAATCGGATTATTACAAGTTATGTAACAAAATAGGTAAAAAGCCAAGGAAGAGGAGGGATGAATACTTTTGCAAGCTGCTGTACATCAGTCTACTCAGCACCCCCTGCTCTATAATAGGGTGCCTGCCGATTGAACAGCATTTTCATAGTGACAGGTTCCCTTTAATGTTGCTGTAGGCCCCTTGCCAGCCTTTTATTTTAATCAATTTCCAAGGGACATCTGGTTCTAAAGCCACATTAACATGTCCAGTATTTGGTGATTATTTTACCTCCATATCTGTAAACCAAAACCAAGAGTGGAACAATCAGAGGGAAAGTATAATAGAAACATGTCACCACTTCTGTATTTATCACCCACTCCTGGTTTTGGCTTACAAATACTGAGGTAAAAAAACTGACCAAATACTGAACGTGTGCATGTTCCCTAATAAATATTATTATTGTCCAAACTTAAACATCAGTGTTCCTTTGCTGTGTTGTAAGCTATTTATGGACCATTTGTTTTTTCAGGAAAATGCAAATAAAAAATTCAGTAAAATCATCATCGAGCAGCGAAACTTTATATGGGGTTAATCAGAATCACTGTAAATGATGGCAGCTGTGTACTGACTGACTACTCATTAACATGTGATTGGCTAATTCTGAACACATCCCCAATTATTATAGGGTGTTCATACTTATGCAACCATATTGTTTTTGTAATTTTTTTTTTCTACCTCAAAATGATTTGCTTGTCTCTCAATGGATTTGTATAGATTAAGCGTTTCCTACTCCCATACTACCTCTTCATCTCGCCCCCTCTCTGTTGGTGTCCCTCAAGGCTCTGTCCTTGGGCCCTTACTCTTCTCAATCTATACACTTGGTCTAGGACAACTCATAAGGTCCTATGGCTTCCAGTACCATCTATATGCTGATGACACTCAGATCTACCTCTCTGGCCCAGATATCACCTCTCTGCTGTCCAGAATCCCAGAGTGTCTATCAGCCATATCCTCCTTCTTCTCTCGCTTCCTCAAGCTCAATGTGGACAAATCTGAACTCATTATCTTTCCTCCATCACACGTATCTTCCCTACCTGATATATCTATCAAAATAAATGAAATCACACTTTCTCCTGTCCCCAAAATCCGCTGCCTCAGAGTTACCCTTGACTCTGCCCTGTCCTTCAAACTGCACATCCAAGCTCTCACCACCTCCTGTCGCCTCCAGCTCCAAAAATATTTCCAGAATCCGTCCTTTCCTCAACCCTCACTCTACCAAAATGCTTGTGCATGCCCTAATCATCTCCCGCCTCGACTACTGCAACATCCTCCTTTGTGACCTACCTTCTAACACTCTCGCACCCCTCCAGTCCGTCCTCAACTCTGCTGCCCGACTAATTAATCTCTCTCCTCGCTACACTCCTGCTTCCCCTCTTTGCAAATCCCTTCACTGGCTCCCAATTTCCCAGCGTATCCAGCTTAAACTACTAACACTGACCTACAAAGCCATCCATAACCTTTCTTCTCTATATATTTCCTAACTAATCTCCCGATATCTTCCCTCACGTAATCTCCGGTCCTCCCAAGACCTCTTTCTCTCCTCCACGCTTATTCGCTCCTCACCCAATTGCCTCAAAGACTTCTCCCAAATATCCCCCATCCTCTGGAATTCTGTGCCCCAACACGTCCGGTTATCCGCCACATTTGGATCATTCAAAAGAAACCTGAAAACCCACCTCTTCAAGAAAACTTACAACCTGTAATGACCCCACGGCCACCTCAACACCATCGGAGCTACCGCAACCCTCGACCTACTGTCTCCTTCCCCATAATCCTGTAGAATGTAAGCCCGCAAGGGCAGGGTCCTCTCCCCTCTGTACCAGACTGTCATTGTTAGTTTGTTTACTGTAAGTGATATTTGTATTTTGATGTAACCCCGTCTCATGTACAGCACCATGGAATTAATGGGCTGTATAAATAATAATAAATAATATTAAAGGTGGAAAAGGTTCTGAAAAGAGTTCTTGGTGTGATTTTCTTTTAACATGGCAAAATCCGGGCATTTTAACTGCGATGTTACTTTATATATCCACTGTACATTACCTGTCTTATTACACAAATGTTGCACTTTCTGGTATTTTTTGTAATACTTTTTTTTTGTTGTTGTACACAGGCAAGGAGTTTACTTTATCAATTTCGTCTCTTACCCAAAATTCCCTGCAGCCTCCATGACTTATGTAAGTTGTGTGGTCCTGGTATGTGGGACAGCGGCTATATACCAACAATTGAATGCAATGGTGAACACCCAGACTCCAAAAGTTGTTTGTATGGAGGAACTGTAGAAAACCCTATTCCAACGTCACCTAGAGAAAGCAAGAAAAAACACAAACCGCTTGATGTTTTTACCTTTAGGAAATAAAGAAAATGCCTAAAAACTCCATCATTTGAAGAGTTTCAAAGTGAAGTTCTTTATTCACTGTGAATTGGGTTCAGTGGACTCTACATTTATTTATACTGCACAGTCAGTGAACTGGCTAGAATTTGGATTACTGCCTAAACTGGACTAATTAGTTTAGGAAAGTTTTTTTTGTTTTTGTTTTCAATATTTGATTGGTAACAATCCTTACAAAGTTACAAAGTTGTCAGGAACATTTTCAAATCTATTATAAAGCCTTTGCTAGCGAAGCACAATCCTGTACCACTTTTCTTCCTAAAACTCACATGAAAATGTTATTTAATTCAATAAATCTGTTAGTGGGATTTTAACCAATCAATATTTTCTAATTACAATTATTTTCATTTATTGTTTTTTTTTTTTTTGTACTTATTTTCTATTATTGCACAAACCGAAACCAATCAGGTGACTTACGACTATCAATATTTTCCACTGCACTGCATTAATGGGAGATATGATTTACTTGAAGTCAATTCTTTTATGTAACCTGTACCATTCATAGCAGTGTAAATAAATAAATTGCGTTTTCAGATTTTTTTTGTCCATTCATAATTACTGTAACTTATAAAAAGAATAATGCACCCACCAAAATAACGGTCATCCGGTTTTTGCTATTTATTCTGGGAACAGCACAATGTAGAGGCTCTATACCTGATTCTATTGATGTCACTTACTGCTTGCAGTTTCAATACAATCCATTTTTTTATCAGCAGTAGATTATCACTGGAGGACTAGTTGGCTCGTGCCAGGGAGTCCAGCTAAAATATATAATCCTGCCCCCACAACTGATTAGCATCTTACTGACCATGTACAGTGGACACAAAGCTGACAATCAGGGGTGTGGGTGAGTTATACACAGCTCAGCATTTATAGCACTGCTATGTCTACAGCAGAGAAAATGGGGATATCAAAACTTTAACTTGCAGTCCAGTAAGTGATAAGTCACTGGAATCAGTCTCTTTACCCCTACATCATGCTGCCCTCAGATTACATTGCATCATGCTGCTCTCAGATTACATAGCAAAAATCTAGTGCACGATTCCCGCCAAAAGCCATAAGCGTCATACTAATGTATCCAACAATTAGGAACACAAGTATATTTTGATCATGGTAAAGAAACTGCAAAAAAATGGGGTTAAATTTTTTTTAGCCCTAAACAAGTGCTTCTCACAAAATTAGAATATCATCGAATGGTTAATTTATTTCATTTCTTTAATACAAAAAGTGAAACTCGTATATTATATAGAATCATTACAAACCGTGATCTATTTCAAGTGTTTATTTTTGTTAATGTTGATGATTATGGCTTGCAGCCAATGAAAACCCAAAAGTCATTATCTCAGTAAATTAGAATACTTAATAACACCGCTTGAAAAATGATTTTAAAATTAGAAATGTTGGCCTACTGAAATGTATATTCAGTAAATGCATTCAATACTCGGTCGGGGCTCCTTTTGCATCAATTAATGTATCAATGCAGCATGACATGTAGGCGATCAGCCTGTGGCACTGCTGAGCTAAAATGGAAGCCCAGGTTGCTTTGATAGCAGCCTTCAGCTTGTCTGCATTGTTGGGTCTGGTGTCTCTCATCTTCCTCTTGACAATACTTCATACATTCTCTATGGGGTTAAGGTCAGGTCAGTTTGCTGGCCAATCAAGCACAGTGATACTGTTGTTTTTAAACCAGGTATTGGTACTTTTGGCAGTGTGGACAGGTGCCAAGTCCTGCTGGAGAATGAAATTTCCATCTCCAAAAAGCTTGTCGGCAAAGGGAAGGATGAAGTGCTCTAAAATTTCCTGGTAGACAGATGTGCTGACTTTGGTCATGAAAAAACACAGCGTACCTATATCAGCAGATGACATGGCTCCCCAAACCATCACTGATTGTGGAAACTTCACATAGTCCTCAAGCAGCTTGGATTGTGGCCTCTCCACTCTTCCTCCAGACTCTGGGACCTTGATTTACAAATGAAATGCAAAATTTATTATCACCTGGAAACAACACCTTAGACCACTGAGCAACAGTCCAGTTCTTTTCCTCCTTGGCCCAGGTAAGATGCTTCTGGCGTTGTCTATTGGTCATAAGTGGCTTGACACAAGGAATGCAACACTTGTAGCCCATGTCCTGGATACAGTATGTGTGTGTGTGTGGTGGCTCTTGAAGCAATGACTCCAGCAGCAGTCCACTCCTTGTGAATCTCCCCCAAATTTTTTAATGGCATTGTCTTAATCCTTTCAAGGCTGCGGTTATCCCGGTTGCTTGTGCACCTTTTTCTACCACACTTTTTCCTTCCACTCAACTTTCCATTAATATGCTTGGATACAGCACTCTGTGAACAGCCAGCTTATTTCACAATGGCCTTTTGTGGCCTACCCTCCTTGAGGAGTGTGTCAATGATTGCCTTCTGGACATTTGTTAAGTCAGCAGTCTTCCCCATGATTGTGGAGCCTACTGAAACAGACTAAGGGACCTTTTAAAATGTTTAGGAAGCCTTTGCAGGTGCTTTTTGTTAATTATTCTAATATACTGAGATAATGACTTTTGGGTTTTCATTGGCTGTAAGCCATAATCATGTTAACAGAAATAAACACTTGAAATAGATCACTCTGTTTGTAAAGACTCTATATAATATGAGTTTCACGTTATGTATTGAACTTAAATCAATTTTAATTTTTGATGATATTCTAATTTTGCGAGAAGCACCTGTATTTTCTTTGCTAGATGTAGTTGTGACAGCCTGTACATTTAGGATAAACCTTTTATATTGAAATATTGAAACATAAGTGATGCTGCATCAACACCGATGATCAGGAGCGGGCTCATTTGAACGTTGGTTTCTCATAAATTGTGCGATGTAATCATGCTGCTGATCACACGCAAACCGCTTGTTTGTTGGGTGAAATGTTCTTTTAGTTCATCCAAAAGATCATCGTTCTCATCAGCACATCGTGATGCTGTGAACAGTGGTGGCGTATATTCACTGGATGATCGATTACTGGTACTAAGCAGGTTCGGTCTGTGTTTAACAAAGCGATTAAACGACTGCCAACTGTCAACCATGTTGCTGATTGCCAGTCACTTAGTGTTGTGCATTGGCAGGAGTACACGCGCACACAGAGATTTCTGATTCCTGTGGAGACCTAAATCTTAAGTTTGGAACTCATTTGATTTGCCCAGGATAGGCACAATTTTAGATTTTTAGAATTGAAATTCACATTGATAACCTCACTAAACTAGTCTTTTAATGCAAATCTCTCAGTCCCGATGAATATTTAGAATAAACCATTGTGTACATGAGCATTAACAGTATTTCTGGCCATAATGTCCGCTCTAATATACCTTTCAACTTTCGACAGACTTCATCTTTGTCATTTTTTGCTAATCTTCGCTCCAGAAGGAATTGGCATTAGCTACGGTGTTGTTCTCCCTCACTTAGCTGCAAAAATTCCCTAGGTCCTGATCAATATCCTAGGTGAACACTCTGTTCTACCAGTCTGAATAGTGTAATCAGTCACTTTCTGCATCAGGAGAACCAGCGACACAGCAGCTATGGATTCGACACCAAAGCCTGCATTTATAACATTTTGCACCTAGATAAACTGGACATTTATTCACTACTGTGTGAATGAGAACATTTCATGTTGCAGATATCGTAGTGAAAATGGTGTAGTTAACGGTTCGTTCACATCAGCGTATATACAATCGCTGCAATGTTCATGCCAAAAAGTAGGAAGAGTCATGCGTGTCATTTCATATATCATACGTGTGCTGTTTTTCTTTTTCTCGCCTAGCACCCATATGCAACACATTTAACAATCCCTTTACACACTAAAGTAATACTCTATGTAAATTAAAAATGATTTTCGTAAATAATAAATCAGTCTTGTATAAACATAGTTGATAGAAAGATATTAGATCTATAATAGAAATGTAATGTGTGCTTACATTATCAGGCTGAAAAGGTCTTTGGTTATTGGGCCCTTCCTAGCCCATAGCCACACCAGGAGTGGAGCATCACATTAGATGCGCCTATTGTCCCTTTGCCTTCACTTTTCCTGTTTGCCCTGCTGCGTTGGGTATCGGGATGATATCAGCTGTAATTTGACCAAAAACCCAGCTGACATCAAGCCCTGCTGTTAGTAATGGAGAGGTGTCTATCAGACACCTCATTACTAACCCAGTAATAACAAACAAAAACCCCACCAAAAATACTTTGTCTAAAGAAAAAAAAACTCACTCATGCTTTCCCTGGTTCACCTATTTATTTAAAAAAAAAATCCATGCAGGTCCTTCGTAGTTCAGGGAATCAGACTTTGTCCACAATTGGAAACCTGAAAAACATAAAAAGAAATAAAGACACTGTCTCTCATTCACAAACTTATTAGAAAATATGGGTCCCACGCAGGTCTGACATAGTATAGCACTTCCCACCAAGTTCCCTGATTCCGTCAATAAAAGCCTATGCAGACTTGTTCGGAGGAGTGTTTTTTTTTTTTTAAAAAAAAAAGGTTTTTTTTTTCTTTTTATTACTGGGTTAGTACTGGGGGAAGGGTGTATGATAGATGCCCCTCCATTACAGCAGGGGTTAATGGCAGCTTTGATTTTGGACAAATCACAGCTGACATCAATCCCAAGCCCTATTACCACGATAACCAACGCTCTAGGGCAATCAGGAACAGCGAAGACAAATCATCTGAAGTAGCTCATATAATGTGATGTGCCCGTTCTGGGACTGCTGCAAGCTTTAGGGCCACAAAATGCACTGAAGGGTGCAAGTTTAGTATATGTAGGGGGCTTGACAAATTATATATATATATATATATATATATATATATATATATATATATATATATATATATATATATATATTTTATTTATTGTAAATGCAAGAACCTTAGTGACCTGTTATATGTCATAGGGTAAGGCTAGACGTAGCCTATCCACAAGCAGCAAAAACAACTACCCACTCCAAAAAATTATAAATGAAGGAGAAAAAAAGGAGCATTCAGGTATATATAAAATAAAAGGGAAATTTATTAGTAATATATCAAAACACATGTGAACAATAGTAATCAAACAATTACAACAAGTAAAGCAATAGCAGGATAGAAGCAGAAGAACCAGGGAATCCATATTTGAAACTGCCCATGTAAACATTTAGCCGTTATAGTAAAGTGTCAGTATTTTTTCTACATAACGACGCATTGCGACGTGCGTCGAACGACGCTAGTGTGAAAGTAGCCTAAGAGTACGTGTCCACTATCCGGAAGAGCAGCATTTTGGACACATCTCACCTGCTCTGCTTCCAAAACGCATTCTACATTAGAAGCACAGTGGATGGGGTATATAAAAATCCCATGCCCACTGTGCTTCTATTTAACGCTGCGTAAACTCCTCCGCGGTGCGGGTTTACGAGACGCAGCATGTCAATTAGTTTCATCATTAGTCTTGGCTACATTAGATGTAGTAAGTACGCATGGTTCACTGAACACATGAGGATTTAAGTGCATGATTAGAACGCAGCATTTTTGCTGCAGCAAAAAGCCGCAGAATGCGATTTCCTGATCATGGCCACATAGCCTAGGAGTCAAAACATATACAGACCTTACAATGATAAAATGTTGCAAGGTTCAGTCCCCTAGTAGGAGTACAAAAATGACGGGGGGGGGGAGCATTTAGGAAAAGTACAGAAAAATAGAAGAACAAATTATTATCGCTAAGTTGACATACAGCCGAGAGCAACCCATCAATGTCTGTGAGCCACCTGTGGCTCCTGAACCACAGATTGGGGACCCCTGGTCTAAATGAAAGCCTCAAAACAGCTTTGTCTTCATGGAAGAATTGGCACATGTCATTGGCCACCAAAGCACGTACCTCAATAGATTTTGACATGACCCCTACCAGGAATGTTACATTTCCTAACTGCTATCCAATAGCGGTTTACAGAGTTGCTCACTGAATATTCTTAGTGGAAAATGCAGTAGTTGTTTGAAGGTTCTAGATGTCCAGCAGAAACGTCTTCATTTAAGTGTTCAAGAAATTGAGACACGGGAAAGTCAAAAGTAAAGAAATCTAGTCTTTGCATTTATGCTTAGCCTTTTTTCCAATAGAGCCTTTACATATTTAAAGCTGTTTCTCTGCTATTAGACGTTATTGTTCACACCTCCTCCTCTTTTGGCACCTGTAGGGTTGTCATCTTGCAGATGGATGACCCAAAATCTTAACACTTTTTAAAGAAGGTATACAGTCTCCAGCCTGGACTTCATTGGCTGTGTTACTTTGCCTCTAGAAAGAAAATTGTAATAAATTCCTAGGGAGGTAGGACAATAGAAAAACCTAATAAGGTGGTAAGACATAGGGTTCTTTTTATAGGGTTTACATCACAAGTGTAAAGCATATGGTGGGAGTAGCTGCATGTCCTGCTGTGCAGGAAGTCCAACGATTGAGAATTTCTGTTTTTTGGGAGATAGGCATTCCTAGATATATGAGAATTTAGAATGTGTTCTTTGATATCAGAATTGATGTCTGGGGGTCTTGGCATCGTACAAGTACTGTAGAGTCTGGAGGTGCATGACCTACAGCTTTATGGCTGAGCTGCTGTTACTCTTCACTACTTTTACATTCAAAAGTATACAGTTAGGTAGTGAAGACCTAGCAGATTAGGAATGTCAAACTAACGGACTTGTTTCATCCAATGAAAGTGCCCCAATTGTCTTAAGTTTTTCAGTAGTACTACTGATGTTTGTCTTTGGAGATTGCATGGCTGTAAACTTCATTTTATGCACCTATTTTCAGTCGGTGTGGCTGAAAGACCTGTCTATAAGACATTGGCTGTGTCATATGAAATAGACAAATAGCATGACTCTGGGTCAGATTCATCATTTGCGGTTATTTTGAAGCAACTTCTTTCTCCACTTGTGGTTCTTGGTGAAATTTTTTTTGGTACAAAATTAAGTTAATCCGTGCACGTGGTTCATAAATTTTGCACAAAGCTGAACATTTTTTTTTTTTTTACTTTTTAATTGTTTTCATTCCTTTTTAGCACGAGACGCCACACATCTTGCAAAATGTTGCAAAAAAACGCACCTAAGTGACTGGCTTACATAAAATCTATCCAGGGTGGAACTGTAGTAAAGTTGTGCCAAATGCTGTTACTTGTTAAAAAAAAAAAAAAAAAAAAAAAAATTCTTTAAATGAATATGCCTTATCTGTAAAAACCTCATTTAACATAAAAATCAGAAAAGTAAACCTCAAAGGCAACTTGAAAAAAGGTAAATTGTTTGATTTTGTAGTAAATCAAAAAGTCACTTGCTGATAAATATTCAAACCAAAAAAACTTAATCTGCCCTTAAATCTTTTTCACTAAGATCACATATTATCAGTGGCTTACCGGGCCCATTAGTGTCAGGCAGATACATGATGCACAAGGAGGTTTATGCCAAATGCACACATTCGGTGTTTTGAGGTTTTTTACCTCAGTATTTGTAAGCCAAAATCAGGACTGGAACAATCAGAGGAAAAGTATAATAGAAACACATCACCACTTCTGCATTTTTTCACCCACTCTTGGCCTTATACCTAGGTGTAGACAGATTGAGCTAATGGCTACATGTAAGTGACCCAGAACATCCTGATTAAAACTAAACTTACTCAAGCTTTGAAGTGCACCCAAAATGATGACCCAGTGGGCACCTGAAAAGTATTTCACTCATTCTATTTTAGGTATAGATCTCTATTGTAGCCTGGCCTTCTAGGTGCCATAGATATGAATGATGATTCCTGCCAACTATTAGGCTGGGCCGACTAAGCATGACATTTTATTTTTTTGTCACTTATATATTCACCATCCGATTTGTTTGTCACTTAGGCTAATGTTCCCTTACGGGTGTACCCCCAAAAGTTTAAGGAAGTTGTGTATGGCCAACAAGCTCCTCAATCCCCCCATCTTTCACCTTTAACCCAAGTTTTTTCATCTCTGAGTGTCAAAGCATCGATTTTTGGCTTTTACTTGAACGTTGAGTTATAGGTGTTCCATCCAGAGAGGGCTTGGGACAGCCCAAATCCTATAGAACACTTTTATGTGCCACTTGGGTGAAGAAAGGCAATCTTGATCTTATAAAAAATGAAGTGGTTAGTCACTGTACATCCAAGAATGTCACCTCAAAACTAGAAGAGCTTGTATCTGCACAGCTGAATGATTTCAGTCTGGAAAAAAGTTGTAAAGCCATTTCTAAATACTTTGGGACTCCAGAGAACCACAGTAAGAGCCATTATCCACAAATGGCGAAAACATGGAACAGTGCTGAATGTTTCCAGGAGTGGCCGGCCGACCAAAATTACCCTAAGAGCACAGCGATGACTCATCCAAGAGGTCACAAAAGACTGCACAACAACATCCAAACAACTGCAGGTCTCACTTGCCTCAGTTAAGGTCAGTGTTCATGACTCAACCATGAGAAAGAGACTGGGCAAAAATGGCATGTGTGGCAGAGTTCAAAGACGAAAACCACTGCTGAGCAAAAGCAATATAAAGGCTCATCTCAGTTTTGCCAGAAAACATCTTGATGATCACCAAGACTTTTGGGAGAGCACTCTGTGGACTGACGAGACAAAAGTTGAACATTTTGGAAGGTGTATGTCCCAGTACATCTGGCATAGAAGTAACATACGGGAGCATTTCAGAAAAGGCGCATCATACCAACAGTAAAATATGGTAGTGGTGGGTTGATGGTCTGGGGCTGTTTTGCTGCTTCAGGACCTGGAAGACTTGCTGTGGTACATGAAGTCATTAATTCTGCTGTCTACCAAAAAATCCTGAAGGAGAATGTCCGGCCATCTGTTCGTGACCTCAAGATGAATCGCATTTGGGTTTGGGTTATGCAGCAGGACAATGATCCAAAACACACCAGCAAGTCTACCTCTGAATGACTTAAAAAAAAAAAAAAAAAGACTTTGGAGTGGCCTAGTCAAAGTTCTGATCTTAATAATAATAATTTTATTTATATAGCGCCAACATATTCTGCATCGCTTTACAATTTATAGAGGGGACTTGTACAGACAATAGACATTACAGCATAACAGAAATCACAGTTCAAAATAGATACCAAGAGGAATGAGGGCCCTGCTCGCAAGCTTACAATCTATGAGGAAAAGGGGAGACACGAGAGGTGGATGGTAACAATTGCTTTAGTTATTCGGACCAGCCATAGTGTAAGGCTCAGGTGTTCATGTAAAGCTGCATGAACCAGTTAACTGCGTAAGTATGTAACAGTACAGACACAGAGGGATATTAACTGCATAAAGTGTATGAGAACATGATGCGAGGAGCCTGACTGTTTTTTTTTTGGGGGGGGGTTGTTTTTTTTTTAATGGGCCACACAGGGATAGTTAGGTTAGTGCGTTGAGGCGGTAGGCCAATCTGAACAAATCAGATTTTAGGGCACGCTTAAAACTGTGGGGATTGGGGATTAATCGTATTAACCTAGGTAGTGCATTCCAAAGAATCGGCGCAGCACGTGTAAAGTCTTGGAGATGGGAGTGGGAGGTTCTGATTATTGAGGATGCTAACCTGAGGTCATTAGCGGAGCAGAGGGCACAGGTAGGGTGGTAGACTGAGACCAGAGAGGTGATGTAGGGTGGTGCTGAGCCATGGAGTGCTTTGTGGATGAGGGTAGTAGTTTTGTACTGGATTCTGGAGTGGATGGGTAGCCAGTGTAATGACTGGCACAAGGTAGAGGCATCGGTGTAACGGTTGGTGAGGAATATGATCCTGGCTGCAGCATTCAGGACAGATTGGAGCGGGGAGAGTTTGGTAAGAGGGAGGCCGATTAGTAGAGAGTTACAATAGTCCAGATGAGAATGAATAAGTGAGACAGTAAGAGTTTTTGCAGAGTCGAAAGTAAGAAAAGGGCGAATTCTAGAAATGTTTTTGAGATGCAGATAAGAAGAGCGAGCCAGTGATCGGATGTGGGGGGTGAATGAAAGCTCAGAATCAAGGATGACCCCAAGGCAGCGGGCATGTTGCTTTGGAGTAATGGTGGAACCGCACACAGAGATGGCAATGTCAGGCAAAGGTGGGTTAATAGAGGGAGAAAACACGAGGAGTTCAGTTTTTGACAGGTTCAGTTTCAGATAGAGGGAGGACATGATGTTAGAGTCAGCGGTAAGACAATCACTGGTGTTTTCTAAAAAGGTCGGCGTGATATCAGGAGAAGAATTGTATAATTGGGTGTCGTCAGCATAGAGATGATACTGGAAACCAAATCTACTGATTGTTTGTCCAATAGGGGCAGTATACAAAGAGAAGAGGATGGGGCCTAGGACTGATCCTTGAGGAACCCCAACAGTAAGGGGAAGGTGAGAGGAGGAGGAACCAGCAAAAGATACAGTGAAGGAGCCGTCAGAGAGATAGGAGGAGAACCAGGAGAGAACGGTGTCCCATTTGAGATGCTGTGACATGACCTTGAAAAGGCAGTTCATGCTCAGAAGCCCTACAAGGTGGCTGAATTGCATCAATTTTGCAAAGATAAGTGGGCCATAATTCCTCCAGAGTGTTGTTAAAGACTCATTGCCAGTTAGCAGCAACAACTGCAAATAAGCGTTTGTGATAAGGGTGGCCCAACCAGTTATTAGGTTTAGGGAGCAATCACATTTTCACACCAATGTAAGGCTAGTTTCACATTTGCGTCTGTGCGCAGCGTATCATCTGCATCCGCAAACGCATGCAAAAACGCATGATAACGCAGCGTTTTTATCTGCATCAGCTTACGCATGATGGCAAAAAAAGTGTTTGCATGCGTTTTTACATGCGTTTGCGCTTTTTATGTGCATGCATTTGATATTTCCAGGTGGGCGTGTCTCAATGGGCGTATCTAAATCAGTTCCTGGACATGTGCAGTCCAAAGTATGCAAGCGCATCAAACGCATGCGTACACAAAGAAATGCGTTCCCATAGACAGTAATGCGTTTTTTAACGCGCTAATCCGCATGCGCATGCCTGTGCATATTTGACAGAAATTTGCAGCCTAAAAAATTCCAACATGGTGCGTTAGCCGCACACCGCAGAAAAATGCATGCGTAAGCAAATGCGGGCGAACGCATGCACCTGCGTCTACAATGTTAAAGATAGGAAATCAAGACACATGCGGATGTATGCGTCAGAAAAGCTGTGGACACAACCACAAATGTGAAACCAGCCTTAGTAAACTGTTTGGGCAGAATGGTGATTGCGAGTATGTGTAGGCCTGTGTGTGTGTGTGTGTGTGTGTGTGTGTGTGTACACTCACCGGCCACTTTATTAGGTACACCATGCTAGTAACGGGTTGGACCCCCTTTTGCCTTCAGAACTGCCTCAATTCTTCGTGGCATAGATTCAACAAGGTGCTGGAAGCATTCCTCAGAGATTTTGGTCCATATTGACATGATGGCATCACACAGTTGCCGCAGATTTGTCGGCTGCACATCCCAAAGATGCTCCATACAAGGCAGGATGGATCCATGCTTTCATGTTGTTTACGCCAAATTCTGACCCTACCATCCGAATGTCGCAGCAGAAATCGAGACTCATCAGACCAAGCAACGTTTTTCCAATCTTCTACTGTCCAATTTCGATGAGCTTGTACAAATTGTAGCCTCAGTTTCCTGTTCTTAGCTGAAAGGAGTGGTACCCGATGTGGTCTTCTGCTGCTGTAGCCCATCTGCCTCAAAGTTCGACGCACTGTGCGTTCAGAGATGCTCTTAGGCCTACCTTGGTTGTAACGGGTGGCGATTTGAGTCACTGTTGCCTTTCTATCAGCTCGAACCAGTCTGCCCATTCTCCTCTGACCTCTGGCATCAACAAGGCATTTCCGCCCACAGAACTGCCGCTCACTGGATTTTTTTTCTTTTTCGGACCATTCTCTTTAAACCCTAGAGATGGTTGTGCGTGAAAATCCCAGTAGATCAGCAGTTTCTGAAATACTCAGACCAGCCCTTCTGGCACCAACAACCATGCCACGTTCAAAGGCACTCAAATCACCTTTCTTCCCCATACTGATGCTCGGTTTGAACTGCAGGAGATTGTCTTGACCATGTCTACATGCCTAAATGCACTGAGTTGCCGCCATGTGATTGGCTGATTAGAAATTAAGTGTTAACAAGAAGTTGGACAGGTGTACCTAATAAAGTGGCCGGTGAGTGTATATATGCTGTTGTGCAAATGGAATAGACAACAGACACACTTAATAAAGGAGTGGTTCTGCAGGTGGGGACCACAGACCACATCTCAGTACCAATGCTTTCTGGCTGATATTTTGGTCACTTTTGAATGTTGGTTTTGCTTTCACACTCGTGGTAGCATGAGACTGACTCTACAACCCACACAAGTGGCTCAGGTAGTGCAGCTCATCCAGGATGCCACATCAATGCGAGCTGTGGCAAGGTTTGCTGTGTCTGTCAGCGTAATGTCCAGAGGCTGGAGGCGCTACCAGGAGACAGGCCAGTACACCAAGAGACATGGAGGGGGCCGTAGGAGGGCAACAACCCAGCAGTAGGGCTGTTATCTCAGCCTTTGTGCAAGGAGGAACAGGAGGAGCACTGCCAGAGCCCAGCAAAATGACCACCAGCAGGCCACAAATGTACATGTGTCTGCACAAACGGTTAGAAACCGACTCCATGAGAATGGTCTGAGTGCCCGACGTCCACAGATGGGGGTTGTGCTCACAGCCTAACACCGTGCAGGACGCTTGGCATTTTCCACAGAACACCAGGATTGGCAAATTCGCCACTGGTGCCCTGTGCTCTTCACAGGTGAAAGCAGGTTCACACTGAGCACATGTGACAGACGTGACAGAGTCTGGAGACGCCGTGGAGAGCTATCTGCCTGCAACATGCTTCAGCATGACCGGTTGGGCAGTGGGTCAGTAATGGTGTGGGGTGGCATTTCTTTGGTGGGCCGCACAGCCCTCCATGTGCTCGCCAGAGGTAGCCTGACTTCCATTAGGTACCGAGATGAGATCCTCAAACCGCTTGTGAGACCATATGCTGGTGCTGTTGGCCTTGGTTTCCTCCTAATGCAGGACAATGCCAGACCTCATGTGGCTAGAGTGTCAGCAGTTCCTTCAAGATGAAGGCATTGAAGCTATGGACTGGCCCGCCTGTTTCTCAGACCTGAATCCAATTGAACACATCTGGGACATCATGTCTCGCACCATCCACCAACATCACGTTGCACCACGGACTGTCCAGGAGTTGACGGATGCTTTAGTCCAAGTCTGGGAGGAGATCCCTCAGGAGACCATCCGCCGACTCATCAGGAGCATGCCCAGGTGTTGTAGGGAGGTCATGCATGCTCGTGGAGGCCACACACTACTGAGCATCATTTCCTTGTCTTGAGGCATTTCCACTGAAGTTGGATCAGCCTTTAACTTCACTTTCCACTTTGATTTTGAGCATCATTCCAACTCCAGACCTCCGTGGGATATTAGTTGTGATTTACGTTTTATTGTTCTCAACACATTCCACTATGTAATGAATAAAGATTTATAACTAGAATGTTTCATTCAGTGACATCTAGGATGTGGGATTTTAGTGTTCTCTTTATTCTTTTGAGTACAGACCAAACGTTTGGATACACCTTCTCATTTAAAGATTTTTCTGTATTTTCATGACCATGAAAATTGTACATTCACACTGAAGGCATCAAAACTATGAATTAACACATGTGGAATTATATACTTAACAAAAAAGTGTGAAACAACTGAAACTATGTCTTATATTCTAGGTTCTTCAAAGTAGCCACCTTTTGCTTTGATGACTGCTTTGCACACTCTTGACATATATATATAATTTATTTTTTACAAACTTTTACATTTCTGACTATTACATTTTAATAAAGTCCCTTTTTCACTTAAATTATTGGAGTGCTGCCTGCTTTTCATTTTTGTGTGTATATATATATATATATATATATATATATATATATATATATATATATATATATTGATGCAGTGACCCCTGTAACAGGTAGGGGGCGCTGCATGGTCTCCCCGTATGTGCACGGAGTCGTATTGAGACCGTGAGATTCGACCTGCAGTGATGTCAGGTTCACGTGGCCAGCCCATGTGATCCATTACTGTGGGTGTGGTTACGGGTACATAGTGTGGCCAGGGTGTGGGTCACATGGTTCCTGAGGGCCTGTGTATGGGCTGTGTATGCTCCTGTGTTGGAAGGTCCCAGGTGGGATGGACGTCCTGAAGTCCACAGTGTGATCATGGTCCTGGACAGTCTGGGTTAGGTGCTCCTGTGAGTGGAGTCTTCTTGGAGCACCTGAGAGACTGGGGACCTGGATGATCGGTGTTGGGGAAGCTACCGGCCTTCGGTGGCTCTGGACTGACTGATGTGTGCCGGCCAGGCAAGATGGTGAACCCCGTAAGGCAGTTTCCCCAGGAGAGAGGACTGACAAGGAGTCGGCAGATGGAGCAGGAGCTCCCATAAGGTACCTCCACAAGCTGTTGGTGCTTGTAACGTGAACTGTGTGGTAACCCACGGCAACTGGTCAGTGAGGACCAGCGTGTTTAGTTGCCCCAGAATAAGGGCCTGAAACTTAAAGTGAGGTCCCGGTTCAGTATGTAAATGGACTGCTCATGGTATGGTTTATGAGGCATAATAAACCGTATGGACTGTTATGTTTTTAAAACCCGTGCCCGTGTGCTGAATGTCGCGGCCAAGCGAGTGTCCCCCAACACACTCAGTAAGAATAGTCTTACATTTCTTACAATATATATATATATATATATATATACACTAGATGGTGGCCCGATTCTAACGCATCGGGTATTCTAGAATATGCATGTCCACTTAGTATATTGCCCAGCCACGTAGTATATTGGCCAGACACGTAGTATATTGCCCAACGACGTAGTATATTGCCCAGCCACGTAGTATGTAGCCCAGCCACGTAGTATATAGCCCCTTAGTATATAGCCTAGCCACGTAGTATATTGCCCAGCCATGTAGTATATTGCCCAGTGACGTAGTATATTGCGCAGTTACGTAGTATATTGCCCAGTTATGTAGTATATTGCCCAGTGTAGTATATTGCAGTGACGTAGTATATTGCCCAGTGACGTAGTATACAGCACAGAGCCACGTAGTATATTGCACAGCGACGTAGTATACAGCACAGAGCCACGTACTATATTGCCCAGCCACGTAGTATATTGCCTAGCTATGTAGTAGATTGCCCCGCCACGTATGTCACAGCTTAAAAAATAAAAAATCAAACATACTCATCTTCCGATTCGAGGGCTCCTTGTAGTTCTAACATATTCACCATACTTGTAGTTCTGTCGCCTGTGCGCGGTACAGGCGGCAGCGTCCGGTCCCAGGGTGTGATGACGTCACGGTCACATGACCGTGACATCATGGCAGGTCCTGCTCGCGCAGGCGCGCAGGGCCTGTGATGACGTCACGGTCACATGATCGTGACATCATGGCAGGTCCTTCTGCCATACGATCCTTGGTACCGGAACCTACCGCTTGCACAGAGCGGTTACCAGAGGGTGGCGAGGAGCGGGAAAGGCAGCGGAAGGTGAGTATATAATGATTTTTTTATTTTTTTGTTATTATTTTTAACATTAGATCCTTTTACTATTGACGCTGCATAGGCAGCGTCAATAGTAAAAACTTGGTCACACAGGGTTAATAGCAGCGGTAACGGAGTGAGTTACCCGCGGCATTACGCAGTCCGTTACCGCTGGCATTAACCCTGTGTGAGCCGTGACTGCGGGGAATATGGAGCGGGCGCCCGGCACTGACTGCAGGGGAGTAGGGAGGGACTAATCTGACTGTGCCCGTCGCTGATTGGTCGCGGCAGCCATGACAGGCAGCTGGCGAGACCAACTGACAGACAGAAGGACAGACGGAAGTGACCCTTAGACAATTATATAGTAGATATATAACGTAATTATATTAGTACTTTTAGTTTGACAGTATGCGCTGATTAATACTGCTAATATGTGGAGATGCTGATTTAACTGAAAAAAAAAAAGATTAGAAAAGAAACTCGTTCGGTAATTAATCTGATGTAATTTTTGTCTCTTGAGTCTGTATTGCTTCATTTCCTGAAGTAACCTTGTAACTCCCTGATCAGTTGACAGTAATGTATGGCTGGAAATAGCACCCGGCCGCATGTGGTTTTAGCACCTTTGAGAATCTTTAAAAATGCAATAAGATGCCTGGTGCCTATGGATGATTCAATGATTAAGTAATATGATAAAACTATTGTATTTTATTGCATTTTATATAACTACACAGTAATTTGCACCTACAAAAACATAATCAATTAGGTGTATGTTGAATATTGCTACTTTCTAATATCTGTAGTTTTTCTAGTTCTGCTAATTCACTGTTAACTGAAATTTACTGGAGTCTGGATGTAATAAAAATTTGGATTTGAACTGCAAATTGTGTATAAACTATAATAATCTGATTCTCCTTTTACATATAAAATGGGTTTGTTATCCTAGGCTTTCTAGGGTTTCTTATCTTTGGGTTTCTCACCACTATTGCGCACTGCCAGAACTCTACTGGAGGAACTTCCTACAGCACCCCAAGTTGGCTGCACCCTATTGCATCTTAGGCAAACTACTCCTAGTGTTGTATGAGGTGAGCACCCATTCTGTCTCTTACCTGATTGTATCACACCTATTTATTAAGCTTAGATAGCACCACATTTTTCTTCTTTTTCCCCCTAAGGATTTCCATTACTTATAAAGTATAGTAAAGAAGTACATCTTTGTGTTTGTTTGCTGTTAGCTAGGACAGTATGATATGCAGTGGTGTTCCTGGGGTCTTAAAAGATCAGGGGCCCAAGCGTCAATGGATTTCTTCCCATACTTTGTGTAGAAAAAAGAAAAATTCAGCTCACCCCTATGAGTACTTTCATGGTCCATGAAAGGAATCCAAGCACGGAAGGGCGTTTCTGCTTGACGCTGTAAACTGGTGCAAAGAGACAAAAGGGTTTCCAGCTCCGGATGTAAAATCAAAAAACTTTATTCCATATTAAAAAAAAGAGAGATTTAGTTGTTGGACATAAACCGGTGTATGCCGGAGGAAGATGCCGTTGTATCACTGAACGCGTTTCTAACACATATAGTGTTCTTAGTTCTCAGGTTTTTTATTTAATATTATGAAATAAAGTTTTTTGATTTTACATCCGGAGCTGGAAACCCTTTTGTCTCTTTGCACCATTTCTTCCCATACGCCTACCCTCCACCCCACAGCACCACACAAAGGGAACCTGTAACCACCATCAACTAAGTTTTCCTGCCTATATAATACTAGAAATAGGCCTGATGCTATTGCATCGGGAGTGCGGTGAAATGAACATCAGCTGCTAGCAGTATTCAAATCTGGCGCCAATACCTCTAGCAGCTAATTGGTCACCAGCCTTGGCGGGGGATTCAAATCCCGCGCGGCACGCTCATTGGCTCAGCCGATGGGCAGCTCAGCCAAGAGGTGGCTCAGCCAATAAGCGGTGCAACGCGGGATTGAAATCCCCCGCCAAAGCCTCACGGCCCTGCTCATTGGCTGTGCTGCCGGCGGCTGAGCCAATGAGCAGCGCGGGATTCAAATCGAACCAGTTGCTTGTTACATATAAACCTAGTCCATTAATGGGATTATATCGGTCCAGAAACCCCCCCATGGAAAGTTAAACCGAGAAACGGACGTGTGGATATATATAAAAGAACAGCCCAAGGTTAAATTATATATTTAAAGAGAACCTGTCACCAGGTTTGGCCAATATGAGATGCGGCCATTACATTTCCGGGCTGATATACAGCATTCTATAATGCTATATACACTCACCGGCCACTTTATTAGGTACACCTGTCCAACTTCTTGTTAACACTTAATTTCTAATCAGCCAATCACATGGCGGCAACTCAGTGCATTTAGGCATGTAGACATGGTCAAGACAATCTCCTGCAGTTCAAACCGAGCATCAGTATGGGGAAGAAAGGTGATTTGAGTGCCTTTGAACGTAACATGGTTGTTGGTGCCAGAAGGGCTGGTCTGAGTATTTCAGAAACTGCTGATCTACTGGGATTTTCACGCACAACCATCTCTAGGGTTTACAGAGAATGGTCCGAAAAAGAAAAAAAATCCAGTGAGCGGCAGTTCTGTGGGCGGAAATGCCTTGTTGATGCCAGAGGTCAGAGGAGAATGGGCAGACTGGTTCGAGCTGATAGAAAGGCAACAGTGACTCAAATCGCCACCCGTTACAACCAAGGTAGGCCTAAGAGCATCTCTGAACGCACAGTGCGTCGAACTTTGAGGCAGATGGGCTACAGCAGCAGAAGACCACACCGGGTACCACTCCTTTCAGCTAAGAACAGGAAACTGAGGCTACAATTTGTACAAGCTCATCGAAATTGGACAGTAGAAGATTGGAAAAACGTTGCTTGGTCTGATGAGTCTCGATTTCTGCTGCGACATTCGGATGGTAGGGTCAGAATTTGGCGTAAACAACATGAAAGCATGGATCCATCCTGCCTTGTATGGAGCATCTTTGGGATGTGCAGCCGACAAATCTGCGGCAACTGTGTGATGCCATCATGTCAATATGGACCAAAATCTCTGAGGAATGCTTCCAGCACCTTGTTGAATCTATGCCACGAAGAATTGAGGCAGTTCTGAAGGCAAAAGGGGGTCCAACCCGTTACTAGCATGGTGTACCTAATAAAGTGGCCGGTGAGTGTATCTGCACCAAACCCAACCTGCAAGAAAAGGAAAATAACTTATTTTACTCACCTGCAAGGCGGTCCGGTCCGTTGGGTGTCACTCTTCTTGGTCCGGCGCCTCCCTTCTTGCGATGCTGCCCTCCTGCTTGCTTCGTGTGGATGATACATCTCCTCGGCACCACGCTCCTGTGCAGGTGCAGTTCTCTGCCCTGTTGAGGTCAGAGCAAAGTACTGCAGTGAGCAGGTGCCGGGAAAGGTCAAAGAGCTCCGTCGCATGCGCACTGCAGTACTTTACTCTGCCCTCATCAGGGCAGATAATTATGCCTGTGCAGGAGCGCTGAGCCAAGGCGACTGTGTGGATGACGAAGGGACGCGTCATGCACACGAAGCAAGCAGGAGGACGGGGATCATAAGAAGACGCCCATTGGATCGGACCGCCCCATATGTGAGTATAATACGTTATTTTTCTTCTCTTACAGGCCGGGTTGGGGCAGATATACAGTATTATAGAATGCTGTATATCAGCCCTGTAAGGTCATGGCTGTATCTCTTATCGGCCAAACCTGGTGACAAGTTCACTTTAATCACCTTAAGGGTGCACTAGACAATGCACTATATACAAACAATAGTTATGTGTATACAATGGTCAACTATGCAAATACAATAGTGGTATGACAAAAGATATAAGCAGATGGATCATGTCAATTACCGGGTCGAAGTTGAGCCATGTGTATGCTGGGCCGCAGGGGGACAGGGGCTGCCAGCTGTCTCTTAGGTCCTTCACAGTACATTACTCGACGTGACACTCCTGAAGTAGACCGCATGCATAACAATGAGAGCGACCATATGGCCTTACACTAGCCTTTATCCCCTTTGGGTCACTCCACTCCTGCCCTCTGGGCTGAACCCATATCCCCTCCCATTGCCTCTTGCAGCTAAAAACTCCAAATCCTAAGATGATTCATAACTCTGTAATGGACAGACCTAGGGAGGCGGTTTTGGTGCCATTGGATCCGACCGGGCCTCTGCTATGCATTGAGACTAAACACATCTTTACTATCTGGTTCCTCCTGGCCATTCTGCATAGATCCCTTCCCTGGGGTGTTAGAACGGATCGAGACTCTGGGAGATGTTCTGTCTGTTCCAGATATATCGAAAAGGTACGCGATGTACGGCTAAGAAGTATAGTGTCTCCATAACTCTTTATGGAATTGTTTCTGGAATGTTCTCACAAAATAGCTCAGATTATATATTATATATACATAGTCGAAAACAGCTATAACACTAAAGTTACTCACAACGTGTAACGCATGGGTGGACATACCGCCTGTTCAACCTGTGCAGCTGCACAGGGGCACGGAGGCTCCAGGGGGCCCCTGCAGGCAGGGCCGGTGTTAGGGGCAGGCAGCTGCCTAGGTCCTCGCTCCCCCAGGGGTCCCCAGCTAGCGGCACATCACGCAGCTGCTATGGGGCCCCTGTGAGGCAGGGGGCCCGCCTGCCGCCAGCGCTGACTCCCCCGCCGCATTTAACTATACCGGCGTCTGCCGGTAGAGTTCAAAGCAATGATGGAGGAGAGAGCGTCAGCTGAAGCTCCCTCTCCCATCATCCTCCCCTCTGCCTCTGACAGACACTGCCGCGCACTCACTGTGTGCCGGCAGGAGCAGGAACTGGAAGCAGCGCGGGCACGAGGAGAGGTGAGGAGTGTGCTGTGTTGTTGTTTTTTTTGACTCTATAACAGTGAGTACTGGACTGTGGGGCCATTCTGGGGGGGAGAGCTGCGCTGTATACCATGAGGCTGTGTGCTGTGTACCATGAGGCTGCGCTGTATACTATGAGGCAGTGCTGTATACTATGAGGCTGTTCTGTATACTATGAGGCTGCGCTGTATACTATGCGGGCAGTGCTGTATACTATGCGGGCTGTGCTGTATACTATGTGGGCTGTGTTGTATACTAAGGTGGGTACATTATACGTTATCTTCTATGGGGAAGGCTGTGTTACATACTATGGGGGGCTGCATTATATTCTATGGGGGCTACATTATATTCTATAGGGAGGTGGACTGTATTATATTCCATGGGGGGCTACATTATATTCTATGGGGGGCTGTATTAGATTTTATGAGGGAGGATTGCATCATACTCTTTGATGGGGCTACATTATATTCTATGGGGAGGTGGGCTGTATTATATTCTATGGGGGTGTTGTATGTTTGGTATTTTTCGTTACCCCTGTTCGTATTTTCTTGTTAGTCTGGTTGGTATATTACGGTACACTATTAATCACCTCCTTCCTGCGTGCGGTAAGGGTGCAGACTGAGGGTGGAGCTAAGGCAAGGTATGTGGCCACAGCATCTTCATCATCAGAAGTAACCTGGGGAACAGGACAAGCTAGGGGCCCCTAGTGTTAGGGACAGGGAATGAGCCCCTGGTCCCAGGACACCCGACAACAGAGTTGTGACAAATACACTCCTCAGTCCTCCAAATAGTATAGTACACTAATTTTAGTCCTCAATATTGTATAATGCACCCCCCATAGTCCTTCATGTAGTGCAATCCACCCCATAGTTCTTCATATAGTATAATGCAGCCACTACATAGAGTATAATGTAGGCACCCCATAGAGCAGTGTTCCCCAACTCTGGTCCCCAAGAGCCACCAACAGGTCATGTTTTCAGGATTTCCTTAATATTGAAAAGGTAATAATTGCATCACCTGCACAGGCAATAATTCCATCACTTGTGCAATACTAAGGAAAACCTGAAAATATGACCTGTTGGTGGCTCTTGAGGACCGGAGTTGGGGAACACTGCCATAGCGTATAATGCAGCCACCCCATAGAGTATCATGTAGCCCAACTGTCCTGCAGTATTATGGCTGCACGTACTCACTAATATATGAAAAAAAATACAATACTCACCTCTCCTCCTAGTTCCCCCGCTGCTGCAGAGCGTCTCAGCAGCTCCACTGCCCGGCATAGCATGGTGCGCGATTAATTGACGTCATCGCGTACCCACTGCGTCAGAAATAGAGGGGAATAATGGGAGAGGGAGCTTCAGATGACGCTCTCTCCTCTATCATTGCTTTCAACTGTATCGGCATCCCCTGACCCACGGATCCCATAGTGGCCTCATGGTGTGCCAGTATTAGCGGCTGCGTGGTATGCCGCTATTAACGGTATGCCACTGGCTGGGGGCCCCTGGAGGAGTGAGGGTACTAGGCAGATGCCAAGTCTGCCTACCCCTAATGCTGACCATGGATCTATGAGAGCTTTATGGCACCTCTGTAACAGTGGTAATGTGAGGGGATGTGTCATTACACCATGTACTGTTCAGGGTGTTTGAAAGCTTAGTGATGTCCCCTGTAGGAGCAATAATGGCGGCCATTTTGATTGTCATCCTTTATTTCCAGATACAGATCACTAGGCAATGACACAAAAGCTGTTACTATCACATCTCTTGCTGTGGATGCCTCTCTGCAGGGGATTCTCCTTCTTCATTAATCTTTTCTGGAGGATCTAATCAGACTGGCTGTCTATGATATGGGGGTCTGGTATAGGAAACCCATTCTTCTCTGTCCTGTTAGGAAGTTCTGAGGTAGTAGAGGATGGAGCGGCTCAGTGTTCTCATTTATTAGCGGAAATGGAGAAAGGCCCTAGAGTCTCCTGCTCTGGACCTGACACTCCTAGGAATCAGAGCAATTACCTGATTTATCCCCATTGGATATAACGATATCGGGGCTCATCCAGCTTTATCTCATGTGTGACATTGATCCCCAATCTCCAGTCCTCACGGCCCCAGCACATCATGGTGTCAGGATTTCCTTCATTTTGCACTGAGGATGGAATTATTATCGAGGCCTCGGAAGCTGCCACAGGTTCTCTCCCCCGAGAAATACGAAGGAAATCCTGACACCATGATGTATTGGGGCCGTGAGGCCTGGAGTGTGGGGGACACTGCTGTATGCACCCACCAGACATAGGGGGCAGTATAATAATGACTACATGGATGAGCAATGGAGTAAAGACAACACAAAGGTATAGGGGTAAAAAGAAGATTTTATTTATAGATGAGGTTATTATATATTATATATCATGTATATGTGTAAATTATTCATCTATCAGAGTAAATCTATCTATGGGCCGTGTTGGTCCAGAGGAAGGCGAAAACCCCCTGTGAGGAATCGGCCAATTATCCTCATATTAGGGGGAAAGTTCCTTCCTGACCCCAAATATGGCGATCAGAATGAATCCCAGGATCAAGCGCTCATAGCTAATGTGTATACGTAAGTTTAACGTAAAAAATATATATTATTTAAAATTATTATTATATTATTATTATATAAATGTTTATTATATAAAAATATAAAAGTAATTTCAATTTTTCGGCTAATTTACGTTTATATTTGTGTCGACTATATTATTATTTTACATAAATTATATATTTTTTATTCTAAACATAAGAAGCTACTTATTTATTCTATTTTACTAAACCTATCTATCGGCCGTGTTGGTCCAGAGGAAGGCGAAAACCCCTTGTGAGGAATCGGCCAATTATCCTCATATCAGGGGGGAAAATTCCTTCCTGACCCCAAATAAAGTATGGCGGTCAGAATAAATCCCAGGATCAAGGGCTGATAATGAACCGATGAGATTAAAGTAAAAAAATGTGTTGTATTATTTTTTTCCTACTAATATGGTAGCATGTTTGGACTAATTTATGTCTATATTTGGTTAGGAAACATTTTTTCAACTATTAATATTTTATTTTGTATCTTTTTTATGCTCTAAAAGTGTGCACTTACTTATTAACCTATGACACTAAATGTGTGTATCGGCCATGTTGATCCAGAGGAAGGCGAAAACCCCCTGTGAGGAATCGGCCAATTATCCTCATATCAGGGAGAAAAATTCCTTCCTGACCCCAAATATGGCGATCAGAATGAATCCCAAGATCAAAGGCTGATACCTAACCTGTGTAATGTACCTAACCTGTGTAATATACCTGTCATGTAAAATAATATATATGTTTCTTTACTTGGACTAATTATTATTTATAGGAACTATTTTTTCTTTTAAAGTAAGAACATTTTATTTTATTATAACTTTTTTTGTGCTACTAGTGTGTGATTCTACTTATTAATCTATTATACTAAACCTATTTAAGGCCGTGTAGATCCAGAGGAAGGCGAAAACCGCCTATGAGGAATGGGCCAATTGTCCTCATATTAGGGGGAAAAATTCCTTCCTGACCCCAAATATGGCGATCAGATTAAATCTCAGGATCAGAAGCCGATCTATGTCCTACATCTATGTGCTGATATGTACTGTGTGCTATGTGTGTGTCTGTACTGATGATGTAGTGTGGGGACCTGCACTGACCATGTAGTGTGGGTGATGTGTGATGGGTGCGATACTTACCAGGCCTGTGCTAAGGTGAGTTCAGGGATAATGGCCACTCCTTACATGCTGCTGCTCAGCGGCCCCAGGACTGAAAGGTGCGACTATTGTTCCTGAACTCACCAGATGGAAACTTAGAACAGGCCGCTCCTGGGGTAGAAGATCTTCGGGCTGGAGGGATGTTAGATGCCAGCCCAGGAGGTCAAGGGTCTGGGGCAGTAATGGCAGTGGTCCGGCATGAAGATGGTATAGAGAGAGATGATGTTGAAAGGCAGCTGAGGTGACGTACAGCATCAGAGACGTGAGGCACGGGTCAGGAGGCATGAAGTTCTGGGCAGTTGGCACGGGCTCATCCTGCAAGACATAAGAGGAAGACAGGAAATCTATCTACCGGATCTTATGTTATATTAGGGGAATGGTCTTTATAATGAACCATTCTACTATATAACATCAGATACAATGTACTGACATAATAGGTGTCCTGTGTGTACATCGGTCACTCACCAGATGGTCGTGAATTCTTTCACAGTCCAGATCTTTTCATCCACCTAAGAAAAATAGAAACATAAAGTCACTGTCAGAAAAAGTGAAAAAAGGTAAGATCGATGATGATGATTACCACAATGAGAGAACAGCACCTGATGAGTGTTATCCCCAGAGGAGGAGATACTTACCGGGTCCAGCTTGGTGACACGTACGTAAATCCGGCCACGGGGTGAAGGACTGTGTGCTCCGGCCACTGCAGATGGTTGTTCTCCAGAACTGGCCTGAATGGTGTAAATGGTGGCTCTACTCTCCTTTCCTCCAGATCCTCCCAGCCGAAGGTGGTAAAGAATGGATGCTCTCTGATGTTCCCGCTCACACCCAGGCGTGTCTGAGGGTCTTTGCGCAGCAGCTTCTTGATGAGATGTTTCACGTCAGCATCAAGCCAAGTTGGAAATTTTGGCTTCTCGTTGATGATGGATTTGAAAGCCATTTGCTTGACGGGGCCGTTGTAAAATGGATATCGCCCTGCTGCCATCCTGGACACCACAATCCCCAGGCTCCACCAGTCCACTGCTGCGCCATACCGTTTTCTACGATGCACCTCAGGGGCCATGTAATGGAAAGCGCCCGTCACTCCAAAGATGTTTTTGGAGGAGGAGACGCCATTTTGGGCAAGCCCAAGGTCGATGATACGGATGTGGCCATCTGCATCCAACATGATGTTATCCGGCTTTATGTCACTGCAATGAAAGAAGAAAACAAAATAAGAAATCTGTCCAGTGATACAAGAGATGGAAAATGGGTCACTACAAAATACGGCAGAATAGGCGGCAGGACACCAGGGAAGCCGGGGGCCATATCTACAGCTTGTAAAGGGGACAGAGAGAAGGAGGAAAGTTTTGCTTACCGGTGGACGATGTTGTGTCCGTGGAGGAACTGAAGGCCAATTACCATCTCTGCTGTGTAGAATCTGATGGAGAGAACAGAGTGCAGAATCAATGTCATGAAATCCTTCTCTGGCAATCCCCAAATTCCATGGCACCCCACCTCCTGCTTCCAGCACCCTAAATATATGCCCTGACAGTGCTCCCCTAGCTGCACCCCGACCTCAGGTTTTTTCCCTTTCTTAGTTCTCTTTTAGGTACATTCTCTGCTTTCTCACCTCACATTGCCGATGCTCAGGCAGCCGCACATCCTGATCAAATCCTCCACGCTGCCACCAGACAGGTACTCCATGATGAAATATGCCCTGTGCTGAGACTGGTGTGCGGCATAGAGGTGGCACAGGAATGGGCAGTGTCTGGCCGCCAGGAGTATCCGCCGCTCTCTCAAGATGGTGCCCTCGTTGTCCCTTTTGGTGATCATTTTGATGGCCACGTTGATGTTACTGCCGGGGACAGATGCCAGGACCACCTGAAAAACACAAATGGAGAATACTTAGAAGGTGTCTTATCTGCAGGGGTGGAAGGATCTGGATTTTATAGTCCACAAGGCGCATGAGAAAACTGAGTGATCGCTCAATCTGCTAGTGACCAGGACCATATAGAGGAGCAGATCTATCTATCAGAACAATGCACTGCCTGCTCCATGGATGGGCTATGGAGAGGTCTTAATAAATATTCGTCATTTTAATATTTAGTTCATAAAACAATAATACACATGAAAATATTTAACTTTGTAATACATTTTATCAGCCAAATCGGCTTCTTTCTCCGCCAGGACTGATTTTTTATTTTCAAAATTCTATGTACCTGGGTAAACTCTGTATTTAGTGAAGACAGATTGTTACATTACTGAGGGGAGATGACAGTTGGTGCTGATAATATTCTATGCAGAAGGGAGGGGGGAGGAGGAGGGAGGAGTTTTGCATTTAGCCCCTCCTCTCCACTACATAGAATATTATCAGCACCAACTGTCATCTCCCCTCAGTAATGTAACAATCTGTCTTCACTAAATACAGAGTTTACCCAGAAATTGGGAATATAGAATATGAAAAATCAGTCTTGGTGGAGAAAGAAGATTTATCTGATTAGAATTATTACAAAGCTGCTTATTTTCATGTTTGCTATTGATTTATGAAATAAAAATTAAAATGACGATGTTTTCCTCTGTTACCATATGGAAATAAACAGAGTAAGCATTAGTAGAGGCATTGAGTTGGCATTAGTATGGTCCAAATATCATTGATTATCTAGATTTAATAAGAACACAGAGACAAATGTATGTACAATATGGCAGCCTGATAGGAGAAAAAAATAATGTCCCCTGCCCTCTACAGCTGTGACCCCTGAGATGAACCCTCCAGTATAGAAGAATACCAGGTTATAGCAGCACTAGCCCGAACTATGGTGATGTCTTATACCTCATCTCACAGAAGGACACTACAATGAGCAATAACAAAGCAAGACATGGCTGATAACAGAGAACAATACATGGGGATATATGAAAAATCTCAGATTTCAAATAAATAAGAAATATGTAGGCCTTACTTTGCCAAAGGCGCCTCTACCTAGGACCTGGTGGATGTTGAAGCGCCTGATGTTAAGCCTGGCATAGGGGCCGGATAATCCAGGGTCTCCGCTGCATCCAGGTGTTGGCTCCTCCAATCCGCTGTTGTCTCGTCTCCTTTTCTTCTTTAATCTGGTCACGCTGTCCTCTTCCCTCTTCCTCTTCCCTCTTCCTCTTCTCTTCACGCCTCTTCTTCTCGCTCCTCTTCTCGTCCAGTAGTCGCCATTCTCCGTAATCTCTTCCCGCCTGTAGACCTCGGTCCAATCACTTCAGCCGACAGTTGAAAGTAAACGGCAGTTGGTCGTGTGCAGGTGACCAGAGGTCAGAGGTGACGGAACCCTCAGGTGGCTCCTGCCAGGCAGCGGTTCCTGGCCCTGCTCTGCCCTATACACTGTGATGTGGGCATCATGGGTGACAGTTTAGAGTCCAGAGGAACGGCAGAGAACTTCATGGCGACTTCCAGTGGTTTATTTATTAGATTATTAATCCCTCTATGTGTTTCATCATCGTTCCATTTTATAACTTACATTATTTTTGTATTGTAAAGTTAATATTTTTGTTAGTTTTTTTATGTTTCTTATCACATATTTCCTCGATGTCCCATTTCCCTTTATCATTTCTCCCAAGAGTCTATTCCACCAAAGTGGTGCGCACCTATTACCCCCAGTGCCACCCAGCCGGCTCTACTGCACCTCATGGACAGAATACACGGAGCTGTAAACTCTTCCTGAGCTTTTATATTCTCTGTGTAACCAACACTTTCTACCAATTATTACCTCTTACCAGGAATATGGTGATGTTGGGGCAGTATATAATAAAGCCATCAGTGCCATATATAATACAGGTTGTACCGTTCCCAATAACCCATCACATGTGATTTACAGTAATCCCACCACAACCCATGGGAAGGATGGGTCACTGCTGCTCATCTCTGGGGTCACCGAAATCATCTTCTTCCTCTTTATAATATCGCTTTATTTACATGTAACACAAAGAAAACAATTAAAACCCCCATAAATGAAAATGACCCTGTTATTACGGCTTCTTTGTGCTATTGTGTCACAGTCACAGGCAGTGAATACACCGTACCATTTACTGCTGCAGTCAGCGATTAGTTATATACTGGCGGATTGTCACCGTTATTGTAATGCAGGTCCTGTCACCCTAAATCTATAAACATTAATCCCCCAACATGTTTCGCCCGCTCTCAGGCATCATCAGGAGAATGGGGATTAAAGGAGTAAGATGTCACCGCTCACTCCCATATTATTTGTGGTGCAGACGACTTATGACGTCACATCCACACAGACATGTGAAGACATAGCACAATCAGCAGGTGTCCTAGTCTCATAAACAGGACAGGACACAATTATTGACAACTATGAACACACCTGAGAGGGCTACCTTCAGGGGAATGTCATTAAATTAGACATATGACATCAGACACCATTTAATGGGTGATCTATCACGCCCGATGTCCAGGTGGGAAAATCTACATTGGTCTCCTTGCTAGAGAACTTCACGTATGTATCAAGGAACATGTAAGAGACATGGACAAATCTAGGACAGGATGATCTTGAACAATTTAAAACCCTATTAAGATATTTTCAACAATTCCATCATAGGGATTAAAGTATTCTCAGAGTTCTTTTGGGACCGAGAAGTGGTGATCTCAAGAAAACTCTTGCTTACGTTGAGAGCACGTGGACTTTTAGATTGGGTACCGACCAGGCTTAATGAAAATCTGGGGTTTGGTTCATTTTTAGAAATATGGAGGCATCTTTTGGGAGGTGGGTTTGTGTTTTTTTATTGATTTTAACTCATATTTGTTTGCTCTGCAGTATACAGCCATGAAGGCCGGATTTTAATCCACATATCTATATCCATGTATGTGATGATTTCTACTTTGTGAACACTTTTCATCCTATAAAGAGATGGAGAATTGGGGGAGGAAAGTCTTCCTACAAACAAGCTTGTTTTTCTCTGCTATTGTACTCCATGGATCTGTTGCAGAATATATGAACTCTAGAAATGGTCTCTGGCTAGACTCTGAATTCTTTATTATTGTTTTCTATGAGACATTATGGAGCCTTGATAGACTGTTGAACAGCCGGGATTGTGAACCTCTTTATGGACTTGATTTAATTATGATAGATGCTTGTGGACAATCAGGTTACGGATTTTATCATTTGATTTAATGAATTGATAATTGATATTATTAGCTTTCTACAAAATTATTTTCTCTATTATATGGCCATATGGTATGTTAACACATTTAGACCTATTTTTATCTGTGTTATTGGGGACCATACTTTTCACTTTATACTTTTCCCTATTGTTGCTCTGCCTTTTTCACATCATTTAACCCTTTGTAACTTACCTCTGTTTACATCAATTTCACTTGTGCAATTTTGGCAGAGCCTTATGCTTTGCATACACTTATTTATATTATATATTTTTACCCTTTTTATACTTTCTCTTATGATCCCCTAACTTTCCTGCTTTGGTAGTGATAATATGCTCAGATTTTTTTAAGTGTTAATTTCTATTAATAAAATTGATTTTATGGTTGAACATATTCTTTGATTCCCCTGTTACTTTAATTACACCTACTGTTTTTTTTTGTGTTCATAATGCTTTTTGAATTTGGACCTGTTATTTTTGATATTTATCTTGGGAAACTTCTTGTTTAACTACTGAAATATGTCATCAGTAAATGCACTCAATACTTTGTCGGGGCTCCTTTTGCATCAATTACTGCATCAATGCGTCGTGGCATGGAGGCGATCAGCCTGTGGCACTGCTGAGGTGTTAGGCTAGGTTCACATTGCGTTAGTGGGTGATCGCTAACGGACAGCGTTGCACGGCGAAAATGTCGCAATTAACGCTGTGCAACGGGTCCGTTAGCGCACCCATTGACAGCAATGTAAATTTTGCCTGTAGCGCATCACTAGCGCGTGCCTTTTTCGGCTCGCGCTAGCGATGTGCCGTTCTTTTGCAGCGCGCCTCGGACGCTGCTTGCAGCGTCCGCGGCGCGCCCGAGGTCCGTTCCCGCGCTCTCGCAGATCGGGGATCTGCGAGAGCGGGGACGTTAGCGCGACCCCTAAACGCGGCCCCTACAAAAACATTGCGTTAGCGCAATCCGCAAGCGCTAGCGCTAAACGGATTGCCCTAACGCAATGTGAACCTAGCCTTATGGAAGCCCAGGTTGCTTTGATAGCAGCCTTCAGCTCATCTGCATTGTTGGGTCTCGTGTCTCATCTTCCTCTTTACAATACTCCATAGATTCTCTATGGGGTTAAGGTCAGGCGAGTTTGCTGACCAATCAAGCACAGTGATACTGTTGTTTATAAACCAGGTATATTGGTACTTTTGGCAGTGTGGACAGGTGCCAAGTCCTGCTGGAGAATGACATTTCCATGTCCAAAGTGCTCTAAAATGTCCTCGTAGATGGATGCGCTGACTTTGGTCTTGATAAAACACAGTGGACCTACACCAGCAGATGACATGGCTCCCCAAACCATCACTGATTGTGGAAACTTCACACTAAACCTCCAGCAGCTTGGATTGTGGCCTCTCCACTCTTGCTCCAGATTTTGGGACCTTGATTTCCAAATGAAATGCAAAATTTACTTTCATCTGAAAACAACACCTTGGACCACTGACAACAGTCCAGTTCTTCTTCTCCTTGGCCCAGGTAAGAGGCTTCTGGCATTGTCTATTGTGGCTTGACACAAGGAATGTGACACTTGTAGTCCATGTCCTGGATACGTCTGTGTGTGGCGGCTCTTGAAGCAATGACTCCAGCAGCAGTCCACTCCTTGTGAATCTCCCACAAATTTTTAAATGGCCTTTTCTGAACAATCCTTTCAAGGCTGTGCACCTTTTTCTACCACACTTTTTCCTTCCACTCAACTTTCCATTATTATGCTTGGATACAGCACTCTGTGAACATTAGCTTCTATGGCAACGACCTTTATTGGCTTACCCTCCTTGTGGAGTGTCAATGACTGCCTTCTGGACATCTTTCAAGTCAGCAGTCTTCCCCATGATTGTGGAGCTACTGAAACTGACTAAGGGACCTTTTTAAACGCATTTGCAGGTGTTTTTTTTTGTTAATTATTCTAATTTACTGAGATAATGACTTTTGGGTTTTCATTGGCTGTGAGCCATAATCATCAACATTAACAGAAATAAACACATGAAATACATCACTCTGTTTGTAATGACTCTACATAATATATGAGTTTAAGTTTTTGTATTGAACAACTGAAATAAATTAACTTTTTGATGCACATCCCTGGAATCAGGGTTTCTAGCTCTTTATTATGCTGCTCTCAAATTACAAAAAAAACTACTGAGAAATTCCCTTTACGGGTGCATGTCTTTAAATATGTGTAACTTTTTCTGTGTATAATATTTAATTTTTTTAGATTTTTACATAGAAAAGCATTTTTGGGAATTTTTTTCCCCATATTTTTGTAGATTGGTGACAGAGGCATGGGCGGACATACCGCCTGTTCAACCTGTGCAGCTGCACAGGGGCCCAGAGGCTCCAGGGGGCCCCTGCAGGCAGGGCCGGCGTTAGGGGCAGGCAGCTGCCTAGGTCCTCGCTCCCCCAGGAGCCCCCAGCTAGTGGCACATCACGCAGCTGCTATGGGGCCCCTGTGAGGCAGGGGGCCCGCCTGCCGCCAGCGCCGAATCCCCCGCCGCATTTAACTATACCGGCATCTGCCGTACAGTTCAAAGCAATGATGGAGGAGAGAGCGTCAGCTGACGCTCCCTCTCTCATCATTCCCCGCTCTGCCTCTGACAGACACTGCCGTGCACTCACTGTGTGCCGGCAGGAGCAGGAACTGGAAGCAGCGCGTGCACGAGGAGAGGTGAGGAGTGTGCTGTGTTGTTTGTTGTTTTTTTTTTACTCTATAACTGAGTACTGGACTGTGGGGCCATTCTGGGGGGGGAGAGCTGCGCTGTATACTATGAGGCAGTGTGCTGTATACTATGAGGCTGCGCTGTATACCATGAGGCTGTGTGCTGTACAGGTCCTTCTCAAAAAATTAGCATATAGTGTTAAATTTCATTATTTACCATAATGTAATGATTACAATTAAACTTTCATATATTATAGATTCATTATCCACCAACTGAAATTTGTCAGGTCTTTTATTGTTTTAATACTGATGATTTTGGCATACAACTCCTGATAACCCAAAAAACCTGTCTCAATAAATTAGCATATCAAGAAAAGGTTCTCTAAACGACCTATTACCCTAATCTTATGAATCAACTAATTAACTCTAAACACATGCAAAAGATACCTGAGGCTTTTAAAAACTCCCTGCCTGGTTCATTACTCAAAACCCCCATCATGGGTAAGACTAGCAACCTGACAGATGTCAAGAAGGCCATCATTGACACCCTCAAGCAAGAGGGTAAGACCCAGAAAGAAATTTCTCAACAAATAGGCTGTTCCCAGAGTGCTGTATCAAGGCACCTCAATGGTAAGTCTGTTGGAAGGAAACAATGTGGCAGAAAACGCTGTACAACGAGAAGAGGTGACCGGACCCTGAGGAAGATTGTGGAGAAGGACCGATTCCAGACCTTGGGGAACCTGAGGAAGCAGTGGACTGAGTCTGGTGTGGAAACATCCAGAGCCACCGTGCACAGGCGTGTGCAGGAAATGGGCTACAGGTGCCGCATTCCCCAGGTAAAGCCACTTTTGAACCATAAACAGCGGCAGAAGCGCCTGACCTGGGCTACAGAGAAGCAGCACTGGACTGTTGCTAAATGGTCCCAAGTACTTTTTTCTGATGAAAGCAAATTTTGCATGTCATTCGGAAATCAAGGTGCCAGAGTCTGGAGGAAGACTGGGGAGAAGGAAATGCCAAAATGCCTGAAGTCCAGTGTCAAGTACCCACAGTCAGTGATGGTGTGGGGTGCCATGTCAGCTGCTGGTGTTGGTCCACTGTGTTTCATCAAGGGCAGGGTCAATGCAGCTAGCTATCAGGAGATTTTGGAGCACTTCATGCTTCCATCGGCTGAAATGCTTTATGGAGATGAAGATTTCATTTTTCAGCACGACCTGGCACCTGCTCACAGTGCCAAAACCACTGGTAAATGGTTCACTGACCATGGTATTACTGTGCTCAATTGGCCTGCCAACTCTCCTGACCTGAACCCCATAGAGAATCTGTGGGATATTGTGAAGAGAAAGTTGAGAGCCGCAAGACCCAACACTCTGGATGAGCTTAAGGCCGCTATTGAAGCATCCTGGGCCTCCATAACATCTCAGCAGTGTCACAGGCTGATTGCCTCCATGCCACGCCGCATTGAAGCAGTCATTTCTGCCAAAGGATTCCCGACCAAGTATTGAGTGCATAACTGAACATTATTATTTGATGGTTTTTTTGTTTGTTATTAAAAAACACTTTTATTTGATTGGCCGGGTGAAATATGCTAATTTATTGAGACAGGTTTTTTGGGTTATCAGGAGTTGTATGCCAAAATCATCAGTATTAAAACAATAAAAGACCTGACAAATTTCAGTTGGTGGATAATGAATCTATAATATATGAAAGTTTAATTGTAATCATTACATTATGGTAAATAATGAAATTTAACACTATATGCTAATTTTTTGAGAAGGACCTGTATACCATGAGGCTGTGTGCTGTATACCATGAGGCTGCGCTGTATACTATGAGGCAGTGCTGTATACCATGAGGCTGTGTGGTGTATACCATGAGGCTGCGCTGTATACTATGAGGCTGCGCTTTATACTATGATGCTGCGCTGTATACTATGAGGCTGCGCTGTATACTATGAGGCTGCGCTGTATACAATGAGGCTGCGCTGTATACTATGAGGGCAGTTCTGTATACTATGAGGCTGCACTGTATACTATGAGGCTGGGCTGTATACTATGCGGGCAGTGCTGTATACTATGCGGGCAGTGCTGTATACTATGGGGGCTGTGTTGTATACTAAGGTGGGTACATTATACGTTATCTTCTATGGGGAGGCTGTGTTATATACTATGGGGGGTGCATTATATTCTATGGGGAAGGCTGTGTTATATACTATGGGAGGCTGCATTATATTCTATGGGGGCTACATTATATTCTATGGGGAGGTGTGCTGTATTATATTCTATGGGGGCTGTATTAGATTTTATGAGGGAGGATTGCATCATACTCTTTGATGGGGCTACATTATATTCTATGGGGAGGTGGGCTGTATTATATTCTATGGGGGGTTGTATTATATTTATATTCTATGAGGGTGATTGCATCATACTTTATGGGGGGGGCCACATTATACTATATGAGGGTGGCTGCATTATATTCCATGGGGGAATCTGCAACAACCTGACCTATAAAATAGTCCCACTAGTTAACCCCCTTAGTGAACACCATATAAAAAAAAAAAACACTGCAAAAAGCAATGCTTTATCATCATACCGCCGAACAGAAAGTGGTATAAATCGATCAAAAAGATGGATATAAGTAAACATGGTACCACTAAAAATATCATCTTTCCCCACAAAAAAAGAAGCCTCCAAACAGCTACATCAGCGGAAAAATAAAAAAAGTTATAGCTCTCAGAATAAAGGGATGCAAAAATAATTATTTTTTCTATAAAATAGTTTTTATTGTGTAAAAGTGCCAAAACATAGAAAAAGATAAACGGGGAATCGCTGTAATTGTACTGACCGAAGGATAAAACTGCCTTAACGATTTTACCACACACGAAACTCCATAAACCTCCCCCCTCCCAGACACCCCCCCCCCCCAAAAAAAAAAAAAAGACTTTCCTGAATTGCTGGTTTTTGTGCATTATGCCTCCTAAAAATCATAATAGCGATCAAAAAATGTCATGTGCCCAAAAATGGTACCAATAAAAACGTCAACTCGCCCTGCAAGAAAACAAGCCATCACATGACTCTGTGGGCCAAAATATAGAAAAATTATAGCTCTCAAAATATGGCGATTCAAAAACCATTTTTGCAATAAAAAGCGTCTTTTAGTGTGTGACAGCAGCCAAACATAAAAACCGATATAAATCTGGTATTGCTGTAATCGCACCAACCCGAAGAATAAAGTCGCCTAATCACTTATACCGCACAAGAAAAGGCATAAAAAATAAATAAAACCAATTCTTCACATGCTGTTGATTTTTTTCATTCTGCATCGAAAGATCGCAGTAAGGCTTGGCGCACATTTATCCTGCGCTGAGCGCTTGCATCGGGGTTTCCATGTAAATCTTTGAAATACGTGATTGATTCCCTATGAGGCAGATGGAGGCACTGTAGACGCCGTCTGACCTATTATCCGGCGGTGTCCGTCTTTTTAGGATTGCATAAAAGTGCCTCGGCCACAGTTTTGTGCACTTTTGAAAGGAAGGACAGCACTGAACAGAGGCCAGACGAAGTACAGAGTAACTCTGCTGCCGCATTATAGTGAATGGCTTCATTAGGAGTTTCATCTGTCACGTCACTCGGCGATTTAGATGGAAACCCCAAAGTAAGTGCTCAGCCTAGAGCGGCGGATAAATGTGATCCCAAACATTATGTAAAAAGTTCCCAATAAAAGCTTCAACTCAATCCACCAAAAAAAGCCAGCCCTCACCCAGGTCCGTCATCTGTTAAGGAAAATATAGGGGCTTCCATGTTACTGGTAGTACAAAGATTCTGGAAAAGCGAAATGGCTCCTCACCAGCCAAAAGAAATGCAGCAAATTCTCTGCTCTCAAATACAAATGCCCCCCTCCCTTCTGAATCCCACAGTGTACCTAAACCACATATTGCGTCCATGTTTGGCATTTCTGAAGTGATGGGAGCCCACCTAACTTAAGGGTGCATGCCTTCTGAAGCATGGGCTGGGCATAATGTTCTGGTGACTACAGTGTACTGGTCACTCAGCAACATTCATTGCTGCTTGTTTCATGGAGTCAAAATCGTCACTACACTTGTAGATAAATTCCCCAAGAGGTATAGTTTCCAAACTGGGGTCACTTGAGGGGGAAATCTCCTCTTCTAGCAATTAGGGCTTTGTATATGGAATCTGCAAGAGCTATTCTAGGAACATCTGCGCTCTAGGTGGCAAATAGCGCTCCGTTCCTCCCGAGTCACTCCGTATGGCTAAGTAGTACTGTACAGCCACATATGGGGTAAAGCTACATTCAGTAGAAATTTTGGGACAAATTTCAATGCCACTTTTACCCACTTCTTGTGTGAAAATGTAAAATCTGGAGCTAAAACAAAATTTTGTTGGTAAAAATATAGTTATCTTTTCTTCACTGCCCAATGGTATAAAATTCTGTGACACACCCATGGTGTCAATATGATCACTGCACCCCTAGATGAATTCATTGAGAGGTGTAGTTTGTAAAATGTGGTCACTTATGGGGGGCTCTCCTGTTCTGGCACCTACTGGGCTCTCCTAGTTGGTCATGGCACCTGGAAACCATAGCAGTAAAATCTGGTGCTCCTTGCCTTCTGAGCTTTGCACTGTGCCTGAAAAATATTTCCCGATTACATGTAGGGTATTGGCGCACTCAGGAAAAAATGGACCTCAGTTTGTTGTAAAAAAAACAAACAAAACAATTTCCTATTAGCCCATAGAAAAATTATAAACTTGGGGCTAAAACAAAATTATAGTGGTAAAAATGTAATTTATTCTTTCTTCACCACTCAGTGGTGTAAAATTCTGTAAGGCACATGTGGTGTTAATATGACCATGGCACCCTTAGATTAATTAATTGGGGAGTGTAGTTTGTAAAATGGGGGGTTTCTGTTGTTCTGGCACCTCAGGGGCTTTGCCAATGTGACATGGCACCCTCAAACCATTCCAGCAAAATAAACTTCAATATGGCACCTATTCCATTCTGAGCTGTGCACTGCGCCTCAAAAGCAGTATTCTTCCACTTATGGGGTATCGTGGTACTCAGGAGAAATTGCACAACAAATTGTATAGTGCGATTTTTCCTGTTACCCTTAAGAAAATGCAATATTTTGTGCTGAAAACATCTTTTTGGGAAATGTTTAATTTGTTTTATTTGTACGGCTCAACATTATAAACTTCTATGAAGCACCTGAGGGTTCAATGTGCTCACCAAACATCTAGATCAGTTGTCTGAGAGGTCTAGTTTCCAAAATGGTGTCACTTGTGGGGGATTTTCACTGTTTAGGCACATCAGAGGCTCTCCAAACGCGACATGGCGTTCGCCAATTGTTCCAGCAAATTTTGTATTCAAAAAGTCAAATGGCGCTCCTTCCCTTCCAAGCTCTGCCGTGTGCCCAAACAGTGGGTTTTCTCCCTCATATCAAAGAAATTTTACCACTATCTTGAAGTACAATATGTCACAAAAAGCATTCTCAGAATCATTGGGATTTGTTGAAGCGTTCTAGAGTTATAACCACATAAAGTGACAGTGGTCAGAATTGTAAAAATTGGCTCGGTCATTAACGTGCAAACCACCTTCGGGGTAAAGGGGTCTAAGTAATATGCAACACTATAACAAGGTTTTCCTCCAGAATATTGCCCTGAGCCTTCCACTACCTGCTAGCTCTTTTTTTTTCTTTTTTTTTTTGCAGTGCATCCTAGTGGTATAGATTTTCCAAATTTAAGCAATATACATGAACCCAGTCATTAACATAATGTAAAAGATAACAAGATTCATCAGAACAGGCTACTTTCTTACATTATAGGATGGCACCACTACAGATGCTCCTCTGTCCATTGTCAACACTTTTAATGTTGGACAGAAGTTGGCAGACATCAATTTGTAGCTTCTTTTGCAGGATCACACCAGGTGGGTTAGCCTTTGCTTCTTAAGTACATCAATAAGCTTTGGACCTCATGAAGGCCTGTCATTTGTTAGATGAACCTGTTGTTTAACCATCAAAAATTTGACCTTGTCAATTTCTCTCAGATCGCTATATTTGACCATTTAATATTGTTATGCTGTAGAATAAGTCTTTGATGAACATCCTGTAGTGCCCCAGTACAAAGATTAGATATTTGCTCTAACTTCTGGATTCTCAGAAAACGCATATCTCAGTGATGTAACGCTTTGATTTCTGTGGTTTCCTGATATCACAAGGACTGTGAACAGGTTTGTCTGTTTATGAAGCTTACTGAGAGGGCCTTTCACCAATTTTAACATGTCAAACTGGCCACATCATGGAATAGTGTTGGTAGAGCAGAGTTAAACGTAGTTTTTATTATTACATTTATCCTCTCCATTGCAAAGATGTTAGCTTGCAAAGTTTAGGTTATGATTTATATTATGGAGTCTTTACCAGAGATTCTTCTCTTATGGCATGTACTGCTTCCCATGTATGACATTGGCCAATCATAAGCAGGCATCAAGATACAGTGGGAAAAAAAAAAAAAAGACCCCACAATAGCTTTGGGCAGGATTTTTTACTTTGTTAGACATGTAATGTCAGACAGTCTGCTCTCTGCATTGGTTTTACTGCAGAGCTGTGTGTGATTCAGATTTGCTGTGAGATCAGTGAGGAGAGCAGACAGTCATTACATGTCTAACACGGAGAACCCAGCCTTAAGCTATTGTCAGGGCATGTTCTTTTTCTCCACTGTATGTTGCTGCCTGCTTATGATTGGTCAACCACATACAGGCTGAGAAGTATATGCCCCCAGTAATATCTCTGCAATGGAGAGAGGAAATTAAAAAATGAAAACTATGCAGTAACTATTTCATGATGTGAAAAGATCCTACAAATTATATTTTCTAAATTTGAGCTGCAAAAAAAATGATAAATTCAACTCTAGGCAGCATCAGGAAAAATGTACAAAATATAGAGAGACAAAAACAAGCAAATCAGCTGATTGCTAATCCAAAATAAGACATTTAGGGAATGTATATAAATATAGACATATAGACATAGTTACACAGTTGATATAGCTGAAAACAAACAAATGTCCATAAAGCTTCGGGAGCGATGGGAAAGGACAAACGTGCTCCAAAAGAGCTAATCTTTCCCTCTTGATGCCAGTTGTCATTCTACTAAACCAAACATTCAGAAAAGAACTTTACACATTTACATAAACATTTATGAAGCTGTTTTATGTCATTTTTCTTTCATAAAACTGCTTCAAATGCCACAAAAAGTAGCAACTTTTGGCTTTTTTACACCAGTCCAGGGAGACTGGAAAAGTTTAGGAGGTTGGGAGGCATGGTTGACAAATAATCATAATTTTGCTAAAAAAAAACACAATGGTGCACTGAAATGTACTAGAGTAAATTTGTTCAGGTTGAGCAAAGCAGGTGAAAGACGCGCCAAATTCATAAAGAAACGATCACCTCCTAATTAATTTGTCTAATTCTTTCTCCAGCACACTCTTCATCAAGAATGGTGTAAAAAAAAAATGCCAGTCTTGATGAATCAATGCTATAGCCTACAAGGCGATAAAAGGCTTACCGTAATTTGTAAAAATCCAGGCTCTAATAAGAAGTATTTATTGGTCTTTAATTTGAAAAATGTACTGGAAGAGGTTAATGCTATAAAATTGATATTATCATTTTTGTCTAAGTTTTTTAAGTTGAGATTAATAACAGGGCTGTACAATGTGTAAATAACTGGAGCCAAGAAACAATGTTCAACTAAAAATGTTAATGGGGTTGTGCACTACTCAGACAACTGCTTCACAATTACAGAATTCCTCCATATAGAGTAAAAAAACACCTTACACTCAACTTCAGTGCCGGAGCTAATCCCGCGATGCTGACTCTCCTGATGCTCACGTAACATTGTTATGTCACGTGAGCCCTGCAGCCAATCAGCAGCCGCTAATGGACAACTTCCCTCTCACTTCCTTTAGATGAAACTGATGTCTCGAAAAAGTGAAAACTGCTGCTGCTCCTTCCTCCTGATGTCAGTTACATCTGAAGAAAGTGAGAGTGAAGCGGTCCATTATCGGACGCTAATTGGCTGCAGGGCTCACATGACATAATGTCACTCGAACCCCGGTAGGCTCCAAGACAATGTCTTTAATGATGCCGGCATCGGAAGTTAGTATAAGGTTTTCTTATTCTACACGGGGAAATATTGTAATCGAGAAGAAATTGTCCAAGTATTCGACAACCCATCTAACTAGTGAGCTAATAACAGTGAGATACAGCGTGCAAATAACTGGGCCAAATAATATTCATAGAACGGTGATATCGCAGCGCTCGGATATCACCCTTTCTTTTTTCTTCCTAGTTCAAATAATATCCATATGACAGTAAAGTACACCGAGCAACTTGTGGGTCATAAAAACTGGACAAAATGCAAATAATAAAACAATACCCTGGGCAAATGGCAATGACTGTAATGTAACAAATAATTATTACTGCTATAAACTACTAGTGTTAAAAAGCCATATAGTGAGCAAATAACAGTAACCTTTCATGTAGACATCTCATATCCCTAAAGGATCATTCAGATGTTGGCTTATCTCATATGAGTGCTATCCATGATTTTCATTGATAGCACTTGTACCTATGATAGTCGGGTTGTTCACTTGTCCAATTTTTTCCTTGGACCGAGTGGTCCACACAAGAGCACAAACACTTAATTGCCTAACAAACAGACATTCTCTGCATGTGTTGCGGCTGTCGGACAGCCATGAGACATGTAGCCACGGGGACTCGAACATAGTATTAGAGCACGCCGAAGACACTCTATTAGCACTCGAGTGTGCTCGGATAACACCATATTTGTGCACACTCGCTCATCACTAAATTTTATGGATCCATTGAAAAAAATCATCACTCAGATGCCATCCCTGTGCTGTCCGTTTTTCATGGACTGTTTGATAGGAGAAGCTTGAGAAACCTCCACCAGTTTTTTGTTGTTTAAAACTTTTCTGATGTTAAAAACTTACACTGACCAAACTCATTCATGGTTGATGTCTTATGGACCTTACACTATATACAGGGGTAATTTTTACTCTGTAATACATGGCGCTAAGCCAAACATCATACTAAAAGAACAAATTGTAACCGAGCTGATGTGATGAGTCCTTGAGGAAGGATTGTTGATCCTAGTAACACTTTCATGGATTGTTCCATACAGGTACATCAGACAAAACGTGGACAATGTGTCCCACCGAAGCCAAATGAAAATGAGGAGTTATTCAAGAAAATGTACTGGGCTTGGGAAATTGTTATGATCTGGTGACCTTGGAGCCGCATGAGAGACTTTCTCAGAGGTAGGTGGTACCTGTACTGACCGCAAACCCTAAACTAACACCGCAACTAGAAGTAGCCGTGGGATGTACCTAACACATCCTAGACATCTCGACACAGCCGGAGGACTAAATACCCCTATAGATGGAAATGGGAATTCTATCTTGCCTCAGAGCAGAACCCCAAAGGATAGGCAGCCCCCCACAAATATTGACTGTGAGTATAAGAGGAAAGACACACGCAGGCAGAAAAACAGGATTTAGCAAAAGAGGCACTTCTAGCTAAATAGAAAAGGATAGGACAGAATTCTAAGCGGTCAGTAGGGTTGAGCGACCTTTACTTTTATAGGATCGGGTCGGGTTTCACGAAACCCGACTTTTTCAAAAGTCGGGTCGAGTGAAATCGGCCGATCCTATAAAAAAGTCGGGGTCGGGGTCGGCCGAAACTCGAAACCCAATGCAGTGCATTGGGTTTCCAATGGTTCCCAGGGTCTGAAGGAGCGGAAACTCTCCTTCAGGCCCTGGGATCCATATTTAAGTGTAAAATAAAGAATTAAAATAAAAAATATCGCTATACTTACACTCTGACGGGCCCTGGTACTAACCGGGAACCTTCCTTCCTTAGAATCAGCCTTCCAAGACCTTGCGGTGACGTCGCGGCTTGTGATTGGTCGCGTGGCCCCCATGTGACCGCTCGCGCGACCAATCACAAGCCGCGACGTCACCGTGACGTCACCGAAGGCCCTGGAAGGGCTGATTCTTAGGAAGGAAGGCTGCCGGAACGAAGCCGAGGGTGAGTATATTCCTATTAGGTATATACTCACCCTCGGACACGCCCTGCTTCTTTCCGGCAGCCTTCCTTCCTAAGAATCAGCCCTTCCAGGACCTTCGGTGACGTCACCGAAGGTCCTGGAAGGGCTGATTCTTAGGAAGGAAGGCTGCCGGAACGAAGCCGAGGGTGAGTATATTCCTATTAGGTATATACTCACCCTCGGACACGCCCTGCTTCTTTCCGACAGCCTTCCTGCCTACGAATCAGCCCTTAAAGGGCCTTCGGTGATGTCACGGTTACGTCGCGGCTTGTGATTGGTCGCGCGAGCGGTCACATGGGGGAATCCGATTCCAGATTCAGAAGATCGCCGACCCCACACAGGGGTCGGGTCGGGTTTCATGAAACCCGACTTTGCCAAAAGTCGGCGACTTCTGAAAATTGCCGACCCGTTTCGCTCAACCCTAGCGGTCAGTATTAAAATCCTAAAAATATCCACAGCAGATAATACAAATATTCCACATCTAACTAAAGACATAGAAAGTATATCCGCATCTCCTGAGAATCCAGCATGACTGAAAAATCCAAACAAAGTCTAAGCTGGACAAAACACAATAAATTGCACTGAATTGCAAAGCACACTGCATGTGTGCACAGAGACAAAAAAACAGACACTTATCTTAGATGAATTGGCAGCAGGGCATGAGGAGCCAGAGAGAGATGCAATCCCTCCAAGTACAATGGACAACTGGCACAGACTCATGGATCCTGCACACCTAAATACCTAATAGAGCTGCAGTCAGCAGAAACACCTGCCCGGATTACAACCCCAAGACATCTGCACTACCACCAACAACCACCGGAGGGAGCCCATGAGCAGAATTCACAACAGGAAATGGCATTTTTATCATTTCGTACCTCTAGTTATTGCCATAAACCTCGTGGTAATTTCTCACAGTTCATTGTATTTCTTGTCATTCTCTATCATAGATCAAGCATTTCATTATATTCTGTGCAAACTCCAAAAGGATATGCTACAGATTATCTATTATTCTCTATTAAGCCTGAGAGTTTCTGTGACTGGGAAAATTGAAAGCTGATCATAAATTGTAATTTTGTTATATCCTTTCCCGCTAATTTTACAAAACTTTTACACATAGACATGTGTTGCATGTACACTGTGTGCAGAATTATTAGGCAAGTTGTATTTTGGTCACATGATACTTTTTATGCATGTTGTACTACTCCAAGCTGTTCAGGCTTGAGAGCCAACTACCAATTAAGTAAATCAGGTGATGTGCATCTCTGTAATGAGGAGGGATGTTCTCTAATGACATCAAAACCTTATATAAAGGTGTGCTTAATTATTAGGCAACTTCCTTTCCTTTGGCAAAATGGGTCAGAAGAGAGATTTGACGGGCTCTGAAAAGTCCAAAATTGTGAGATGTCTTGCAGAGGGATGCAGCAGACTTGAAATTGCAAAACTTTTGAACCGTGATCACCGAACAATCAAGCATTTCATGGCAAATAGCGAACAGGGTCGCAAGAAGCGTGTTGGGCAAAAAAGGCGCAAAATAACTGCCCATGTATTGACTAATATCAAGTGTGAAGCTGCCAAGTTGCCATTTGCCACCAGTTTTGCCATATTTCAGAGCTGCAACGTTACTGGAGTAACAAAAATCACAAGGTGTGCGATACTCAGGGGCATGGCCATGGTAAGGAAGGCTGAAAAACGACCACCTTTGAACAAGAAACATAAGATAAAACGTCAAGACTGTGTTAGGGCTGGCGGAACGCACCGAGTAAATATGGAGATAATATTGGTGCGTTCGCGGCCCGGGGTCCACCGTGCAGGAGTGGAACCTGCTGCTAGTAAATGGTGACACTATATGGCGGTATTACGCCTGAACAGACATGGGTTCCGTCACCCGGTCTGTATAGGAGCGAACTCTGTTGCTTCACAGAGTTGCCGGGATAAATGATAACGCTGTGCCCTGTTAACCTCACAGAGAGTCACAGCTCTCTTAACGGAGCAGGTAGCATATAGTGGTCACACAGTCAGCAACGGCACTCAAACAACTCCTCTCCGGAGGTGCCGGAATTCTAGTGGCTATGCGCCAGCCTTGAATTCATACGCACAAACTCCTCCCGGAGGTGCCGGAATTCTAGTGGCTATACAGCTGACCCTGAGCACATGCTGACTGTGACCACAAAAGTAGCTAAGCTCATACACACATGAACTTAAGTTGATACTAGCGCATGGCCATGTGGCCATGTGAACCTTTTATAGAGGAAGCTCTCCAGGACCTTCCTAGTGGTCCAATAGGAACTGCTTCAGGACCTGAGCATGTGACCCCCGACCTCCAATGAGAGGTCATCCCTGGGGCATGCCCAGTAGAGGAAAAGCAGGACTTAGTCCCAGGAGCATTTGCTCGCTGCAGAACAGTGCTGGTTACAATGGTTGAGTCTGGAAGATCAGCAGTAACCAAGCGCACAGTATCAGATGCTGGGACCGATGTCTCCACTGAGCAGGCTCCACTGTGGCCGGAGAATGGGAGACCGCAGCGGAGGTGGTTCGAGATTCCCCCTGTGCAGCGGCGGGAACTTGACATCTAGTAGACTGGGCCAAGAAATGTCTTAAGACTGACTTTTCAAAGGTTTTATGGACTGATGAAATGAGAGTGACTCTGGATGGGCCAGAGGCTGGATCAGTAAAGGGAAGAGACCTCCACTCTGACTCAGACGCCAGCAAGGTGGAGGTGGGGTACTGGTATGGGCTGGTATCATCAAAGATGAACTTGTGGGACCTTTTCGGGTTGAGGATGGAGTGAAGCTCAACTCCCAGACCTGCTGCCAGTTTCAGGAAGACAACTTCTTCAAGCAGTGGTACAGGAAGAAGTCAGTATCGTTCAAGACAAACATGATTTTCATGCAGGACAATGCTCCATCACATGGCGCCAACTACTCTACAGCGTGGCTGGCCAGTAAAGGTCTCAAAGAAGAAAAAATAATGACATGGCCCCCTTGTTCACCTGAACTGAACCCCATAGAGAATCTTTGGTCCCTCATAAAATGTGAGATCTACAGGGAGGGAAAACAGTACACCACTCGGAAGAGTGTCTGGGAGGCTGTGGTGGCTGCTGCACGCAATGTTGATCGTAAACAGATTAAGCAACTGACAGAATCTCTGGATGGAAGGCTGTTGAATGTCGTCATACAGAAAGAAGGCTATATTGGTCACTAGTTTTTGGGTGTTTTGTTTTTGCATGTCAGAAATGTTTATTCCTAAATTTTGTGCAGTTATATTGGTTTACCTGGTGAAAATAAACAAGTGAGATGGGAATATATTTGTTTTTTATTAAGTTGCCTAATAATTATGCACAGTAATAGTTACCTGCACAAACAGATATCCTCCTAAGATAGCCAAATCTAAAAAAAAAACACTCCAACTTCCAAAAATATTAAGCTTTGATATTTATGAGACTTTTGGGTTGATTGAGAACATAGTTGTTGATCAATAATAAAAATAATCCTCTAAAATACAACTTGACTAATAATTCTGCACACAGTGTAGAACTACGCATGGTTAAGTATGCAACTCTGTACATTGCAGTGCTTCTGGAACTATAGCTGGGGAGGCAGTTTTCATAGGAGTGATCAAACAAATGATGTATGATCCTATCATTCATTATGACAATATTTAGGTTAGCAACATAATTGTCACTTTTTATGAAATTTCATTGCAAAAAATAAAAATTGAAAGATATTTTAGTATGGACTACCCCTAGAAATGGTGAAAATTAAGGTTAATAATATACTGGTGCTTCTCACAAAGTTAGAATATCATCAAAAAGTTAATTAATTTAATTTCTTCAATACAAAAAGTGAAACTCATATATTATATATAGTCATTACAAACAGATTGATCTATTTCAAGTGTTCATTTCTGTTAATGTTGATGATTATGGCTTACAGCCAATGAAAACCCAAAAGTCATTATCTCAGTAAATTAGAATACTTTATAACACCAGCTTGAAAAATTATTTTAAAATATGAAAATATATGTTCAGTAAATGCACTCAATACTTAGTTGGGGCTCCTTTTGCATCAATTACTACATCAATGCAGTGTGACATGGAGGCGATCAGCCTGTGGCACTGCTGAAGTGTTATGAAAGCCCAGGTTGCTTTGATAGCAGCCTTCAGCTCGTCTGCATTTTTGGGTCTGGTGTCTCTCATCTTCCTCTTGACATTACCGAGTTTGCTGGCCAATCAAGCACAGTGATACTGTTGTTTTTAAACCAGGTATTGGTACTTTTGGCAGAGTGGACAGGTGCGAAGTCTTGCTGGACAATGAAATTTCCATCTTCAAAAGCTTGTTGGCAGAGGGAAGCATGAATTGCTCTAAAATTTCCTGGTAGATGGCTGTGCTGACTTTAGTCTTGATAAACCACAGTGGACCTACAGCAGCAGATGACATGGCTCCCGAAACCATCACCGATTGTGGAAACTTCACACTAGACCTCAAGCAGCTTGGATTGTGGCCTCTCCACTCTTCCTCCAGACTCTCGGACCTTGATTTCCAAATGAAATGCAAAATTTGCTTTAATCTGAAAACAACACCTTGGACCACTGAGCAACAGTCCAGTTCTTTTTCTCCTTGGCCCAGGTAAGCCGCTTCCGGCGTTGGCTATTGGTCATGAGTGGCTTGACACAAGGAATGCGACACTTGTAGCCCATGAAAAGCACTACTGTAAGGCATGCACACTACACCAAAATAATAAAATATAATTTTATTGACCCACAATTACATAAACAGAAAACATTAAACACAAGTAAAAACGTGAGAATAACCACCCAAACCCACTGCAATAAACAGATACAATAAGTGCAAAGCAATCTTATAACCCTGAGGCAATATAGCTCCTAATAAATATTTATCCAATGCACTCTGGGATATCAATAATCAGGACATGTCAAAATTTGGACGATCCCTAGTATGCCCTAAAAGGGACCAAATAAGGAGGAAAAAAGAAACCCTCAGTGTTGGAGAACCAGCACAGAGCATCCCTACAATTAGGGTAAATATAAGAAACCCCCTCAAAACCTGGGTTTATACTATGAGTACTGTAAGTAGCAGGTCAGTCAAATAGGATTGATAATGACGACCAATATAAACCACTAAAGAAGTAATGGCCAAAACATGGCCAAATGTACCAGCAAAGACACTCACAGCAGGAAAGCCCGTAAAAAATGAGCCAGGCAGGAATGTCCAAACAGCAGGGAATATGAATGGGGGACCCTAGAATGACCCCACACGTATCGCCGTAACCCGTACGGCTTCGTCAGGGGAAGTACCACAATTGTGGCCAGGAGGGTATAAATACCTTAGTAATCAAGCTAATAGGCCGCCGGTGTCAGTCGGAAAGCAGCATTGTGAGGGCAGAACTGAGCATCCGGAAATGAAAGCAATCCAAAAAAGGCAGATGTCTTTGCCAGAGAAAGCGTGCTGGAAAGCACATGGTGCTCTTGAAGCAATGACTCAAGGAGCAGTCCACTCATTGTGAATCTCCCCAAAATTTTTGCATGGTCTTTTTCCAACAATCCTTTCAAAACTGCGGTTATCCCAGTTGCTTTTGCACCTTTTTTGCCACACTTTTTCCTTCCACTCAACGTTCCATTAATATGCTTGGATACAGCATTCTGTTAACAGCCAGCTTCTTTAGCAATGACCTTCCGTGACTTACTCTCCTTGTGGAGAGTGTCAGTAACTGCCTTCTGGACATCTGTCAAGTCAGCAGTCTTCCCCATGATTGTGGAGCCTACTGACATCTGTCAAGTCAGCAGTCTTCCCCATGATTGTGGAGCCTACTGAAAAAGACAAAGAGACCTTTTTAAATGTTTAGGAAGCTTATGCAGGTGTTTTTTTGATAATTATTATAATTTACTGAGATAATGACTTTTGAGTTTGTATTGGCTGTAAGCCATAATCATCAACATTAACAAAAATAAGCAGTTGAAATAGATCACCCTGTTTGTAATAACTCTATATAATAATGAGTTTCACTTTTTGTATTGAAGAACTGAAATAAATTAACTTTTTTATGATATTGTAATTTTGTTAGAAGCACCTGTATATACAGCAGGATGAGGCAGTATATAGGGGTGGCTGAGAAGAGTGGTGTGTTGCAGAATAGGGTTGTATATACATGAGATAAGTGGTGTACTGCAGTATGGAGCTGTATACAAAGGAGAGGAGTGATGTATTACATCATGGTGCTGTATATAGAGGGGATGAGAGGAGTGATGTATTGCAGGTTGAGCCTGTGTACAGAGGAGGGATGTACAACAAAATGGGACTGTGTATACTTGAAAGGAGGTATGCATTGCAGGATGGAACTGTATATAGAGACACTGATGTTCTGCAGGATGGGGCTGTTTAAATGCAGGATTAGGGGAGTGATGTACTGCTGAAGGGGGCAATATATAAACTTTCTAAGAGGAGTGATGTACTGTAGCATTTATCATGCATGTCTATTTACTTTGCCTGTAAACCACTGGTGGCGCCATCTTATGGCTAACTGTGATACTTATGCTATTTAAACTGCTTTTTATTGAGTTATAAATAAAAGATTACTTTTTAATTCATTATTCTGTGTACTTTGGTTATTCACACCTTCCTTTTATATGATTTCTATCTTATGGAGTAGAAGAACCATATCTTCAGTCCTACATGCTTCACAATTTCCTTATTTTTGTATTTCACCTGATGCTTTATTTTGCTTAAGAGGGGACAGAGTAGAGCTTATAGATCATACATAAGGTAGGATGATGTGAATGTCATAGATAATAATGGAGGGCAAAAACACAAGTGGATATTATTATTCAGGAGGCACTGTGACACTTTTTTTTAAAGGCAGCATATTGGGTTGTGCTACAGAGGGCTAGAGAAGAAGGGAATCTGCAGAGAGGAGTTGTGGATGTCAAAATTCATCATTGCATTTGGACAACATGGAGGAGAAAAGAAAGAGTATAACTCCAATCAGAGAAGACTTCAGCCATATGGTACCTTGATATACATTTTTATTTGAGATACTGAGTTAATCTAAAGTCCTGTGGTTCCTGTATGGTGCACTGTCTGATGATGATTGCTAAAAACAACTCACAGCATCTTGTTGCAATTGTTAAGGTTCTATTGGGAGTTGTAGGATCATGTGATATAAATGTATATCGTGGTGACTGACCTGTCATGGCAATTGATAGCTGTGCTAAGTTTGGTGTTGTAGTCATACATTGATGATGATGATTGTGATTATTTATGTACTGATGGTGGTTCTGGTTTTGTGTTAAAGTACTAGTGATGATTCTGATGTTGTATTCATGTACTGATGGTGGTCCTAGTGCTGTATTCAAGTGCTAATGATGGTTGTGATGATGCGTTTCTGTAGGATGAGAATAAAAACTGTAATCCAGCGACATTTGTAGGTTATAACTTTACCTTTCTTTCTACCATTTTAAAAGAATGGCTCCATGCATGCATCAGAAGTTAAAAAAAAGTTTTTATGATAGCACTCCATCTTACGAATTTCGTTCTGTTAAAATCACTTAATCATAGTTGGTGAAAGTGAGACACCAGTATAATTTGTATGGAGGCTTCACGACTCTTCTTCGACAGATGATGTAAGGGGATAGATGGATTTGGCACGTTAAGAATCCTCTCTCTAACAGAAAGCCGAGTAGCTCTCGGCTGAGCCCAGTGTTTCTGTGTATGGAGGTGTCATGGTGTTAACTTCAACCAAAAGCTATTTATTATGTATGGAGAGCTTAAAGGGGTTTACTGTTTTCAATAAAGTTTTGTCCCCAGGTGCAGTTTGTAAAACACAAACTGTGCTTTACCTAACCTAAGTCCAGTGCCATGCCTATGACACTGTTCGCAGTGTCTGCTGGTGTCTGCATTGCAGACGTCATGCTAACGGCCAATCATAAAGCTCAGCAGCTTGTGCCAGGAGAGCTGATGAGTGCAGTGCTGTCAACATGACGTCAGCATGAGTGCTATCAGTTTTTCTCACTGATATATTTTGTGACTGACCCATTTGTGAGCTTGATTCACAAATCAGATGAAAAACGGATATGTATACAGTTCCATAAACCATAATGGGTATAAAACGCAGAAAACATACGTAAAAAACAGATTTGTGAATTGGGCCTAAGAGGGAGGGGTCTAGAATTATTCCATGTTCAGGGTTTATAGGAAGCCGAGTGGTAATTAATATGGACATGGACATTGTCATTAGAGATGAGCAAATTTGATCGGGTCAGGGCTTATTCGGCAAGCTACAGCGCTTACCGAATAAGCTGCAGAGGGAACCCGGCTTCCTGCATCGCTCCAGCTGATCAGCTGTTCTGCTCCGCAGCTGCATGTGTCGCAAATAAACAGGGACCCGATCAAATTCGCTCATTGTAATGATCAATGTATGTTACCCGTAGCAGAGAGCAAACATCGTGTTAGATTCAGTATTTTTACAAATGTAAATATACAGTAATCCAGAAAGCGCTGCACTGACACCTGAAATTAGTTGCAGCAAATGTAGGGATGAAATTCAGTATTTTCACATATAGTACCACATGATAGGCTTAGCTACAACATCTCAGCTACAGTACAGACCAAAAGTTTGGACACACCTTCTCATTTAAAGATTTTTCTGCATTTTCATGACTATGAAAATTGTACATTCACACTGAAGGCATCAAAACTATGAGTTAACACATGTGGAATTATATACTTAACAAAAAAGTGTGAAACAACTGAAATTATGTCTTATATTCTAGGCTCTTCAAAGTAGCCACCTTTTGCTTTGATGACAGCTTTGCACACTCTTGGCTTTCTCTTGATGAGCTTCAAGAGGTAGTCACCGGGAATGGTCTTCCAACAATCTTGAAGGAGTTCCCAGAGATGCTTAGCACTTGTTGGCCCTTTTGCCTTCACTCTGCGGTCCAGCTCACCCCAAACCATCTCGATTGGTTTCAGGTCTGGTGACTGTGGAGGCCAGGTCATCTGGCGTAGCACCCCAATACTCTTCTTCTTAGTCAAGTAGCCCTTATGCAGCCTGGAGGTGTGTTTGGGGTCATTGTCCTGTTGAAAAATAAATGATGGTCCAACTAAACGCAAAACGGATGGAATAGCATGCCGCTGTAAGATGCTGTGGTAGCCATGCTGGTTCAGTATGCCTTCAATTTTGAATAAATCCCCAACAGTGTCACCAGCAATGCACCCCCACACCATCACACCTCCTCCTCCATGTTTCACGGTGTGAACCAGGCACCAGTAGCCACCTTTTGCTTTGATGACAGCTTTGCACACTCTTGGCATTCTCTTGATGAGCTTCAAGAGGTAGTCACCGGGAATGGTTTTCACTTCACAGGTGTGCCCTGTCAGGTTTAATAAGTGGGATTTCTTGCCTTATAAATGGTGTTGGGACCATCAGTTGTGTTGTGCAGAAGTCTGGTGGATACACAGCTGATAGTCCTACTGAATAGACTGTTAGTATTTGTATTATGGCAAGAAAAAAGCAGCTAAGTAAAGAAAAACGAATGGCCATCATTACTTTAAGAAATGAAGGTCAGTCAGTCCGAAAAATTGGGAAAACTTTGAAAGTGTCCCCAAGTGCTGTTGCAAAAACCATCAAGCGCTACAAAGAAACTGGCTCACATGAGGACCGCCCCAGGAAGGAAGACCAAGAGTCACCTCTGCTTCTGAGGACACGTTTATTGGAGTCACCAGCCTCAGAAATCACAGGTTAACAGCAGCTCAGATTAGAGACCAGGTCAATGCCACACAGAGTTCTAGCAGCAGACACATCTCTACAACAACTGTTAAGAGGAGACTTTGTGCAGCAGACCTTCATGGTAAAATAGCTGCTAGAAAACCACTGCTAAGGACAGGCAACAAGCAGAAGAGACTTGTTTGGGCTAAAGAACACAAGGAATGCACATTAGACCAGTGGAAATCTGTGCTTTGGTCTGATGAGTCCAAATTTGAGATCTTTGGTTCCAACAACCGTGTCTTTGTGCGACGCAGAAAAGGTGAACGGATGGACTCTACATGCCTGGTTCACACCGTGAAGCATGGAGGAGGAGGTGTGATGGTGTGGGGGTGCATTGCTGGTGACACTGTTGGGGATTTATTCAAAATTGAAGGCATACTGAACCAGCATGGCTACCACAGCATCTTACAGCGGCATGCTATTCCATCCGGTTTGCGTTTAGTTGGACCATCATTTATTTTTCAACAGGACAATGACCCTAAACACACCTCCAGGCTGCATAAGGGCTACTTGACTAAGAAGGAGAGTATTGGGGTGCTACGCCAGGTGACCTGGCCTCCACAATCACCAGACCTGAACCCAATCGAGATGGTTTGGGGTGAGCTGGACCGCAGAGTGAAGGCAAAAGGGCCAACAAGTGCTAAGCATCTCTGGGATCTCCTTCAAGATTGTTGGAAGACCATTCCCGGTGACTAACTCTTGAAGCTCATCAAGAGAAAGCCAAAAGTGTGCAAAGCAGTCATCAAAGCAAAAGGTGGCTACTTTGAAGAGCCTAGAATATAAGACATAATTTCAGTTGTTTCACACTTTTTTGTTAAGTATATAATTCCACATGAGTTAATTCATAGTTTTGATGCCTTCAGTGTGAATGTACAATTTTCATAGTCATGAAAATACAGAAAAATCTTTAAATGAGAAGGTGTGTCCAAAGTTTTGGCCTGTACTGTAGGTCTCAGCAAACATTATTGAACTTGAAAGTAGGATTGACTTCCAGTTGTTATTCTTATCAGAAGGTCTACATTTTGCTTGTACTCATCCATAGCCGCATGTAGCAACCAAAATACTCAGTACTTAGATATTAATGGTGTATCCTTATCCATTGGGTAGGTCATCAATGTCAGATTGTTTTTGGATCTTACACTTGTCACCTCTATGTTGAGCTGTTCACAGGCCTCTTGTCAACTGGAAGTGAAGCAGAACACAGTTCTATACAGTTTGTAGCGTTTTTTTCTCATGTACAAACATGCCTGCTGATGTATTGTGAGTAAACAAACAATGGGGACGGGGCACCGAACGATAAATTTGCATAGGGCATAATTTAGCTTAAAGCCGATCCTGCTTGGGTGTGTGTAAAAGGGGTGGACATACCATTGGTGAATCCTGTGAAGCCTGAAAGGGTCCAAGAGGAAGGGGATCCACCTCCAAAGCAGTAAGTGGCTTTTGTCAGGGACACATTATTGAATTGCAAAGGTCCATTTGCAATCTTTACACAGGGGCCCTCTTCTGTCTGGTAGTATCCCTGAACTGATTTTAGTAAAACCAAAGGAATGGTTGGTTTTCCACCTGCTGAATGAAGAACCTTGATTGTGAAAAGCCAATCAGAGTTCGTTAAGACATGACGAGTTTAAGGCTATGATCTTCAAGTTTGCACAAGGGTAATCCCTGGGAAGGACATTGACAGCAGTGTCAGGAGGAGATATTCCCAGAGAAGCCAGAGGTAAAAACCCACTGGAACTATTGGAGTTATTTATGGGAAAGTCATCATCACAACATTGAGTGTGGTTGCTAAAGACAGACTGTGTTGCAATGTCAGACTGTTCAAGTGAGGTGCCTCTATGTACGATTTAACATACTTGAAATGTGCTGACTGTTATGTAACTGGAAAATGCAAATTTCAGTTTTTTAAAGTAAACTCAACTGTCCAATGTGCGAGCCTTATCAATGGTCAGGTTAAAGGTAGAGTAGGAATGCATATTTATGAGAACATGTAATAGCCTGAAAAACTCTCTGCCAAATTTGGGGTCTGAATTAGCAAGTAGGTTTGGGTGTCTGAAACAATTTTAAGGTTTGATCTAAAATCTGAAATAATTATGGGTTTGATCTGTCTGAATTCATTTAGGAGTCTAGTCTGGGATTTTTTTTTCTAGGGGAACGTAAAACCCATGAATCTAAAAAAAAACTAGACAAAAAAAAAATCCTCACTCATCCAACATCACCACACAAAGAAACCGGTGGTTACCGCTACCTGTTTTAAGGTGGTGAAAGACCTGGTGCACATGCCCATTATATATATTATTGCTTTCCACACTTCCTCTCATTTTGCACAATTAGGCTAAGCTAAAAAACAATCCAAAATATGAAAGTCTGCTTACATTACTGTGGTTAATGTATAAAAATATTTAAATTGCAACATCCAATCTTTAAATTTTTACCAAGATATTTTTATCAATTGCAGATTACTCGAAATGTGCTAAAATGTTAGAAAGAGTAGTTGCAAATAACAAAGCTCTAAAATATAACGGCAGCCTGTTTACACGACAAAATAATCGTGAAGCAAGAGAGACGCTTGTTCACGATTACCTTGCAGTGTAAAAGCCCCTTTAGTTTCAGATCTACAACATCTCAGAATTTTTCAAGTAAATAAAGACTGTTTTTCATCTTGCTTCAGAAAATAAAACTTAGTCAATTTGCCCCCACTTATTTGTTTTGTGTCCATAGGGCACAAATGTGATGTAAGCTCATGCAATCTGCATCCATTAATGCATCATTATTATGCCAAGTATCTCTTCTAGGGCAGCAGATGTGGAGATGAGACATTTGGGACCTTCGGGATTTGAGCTAACACCTCAGGCACCTGGGAAAAAGAATGAACTGCTTGTAAACTTACACTTCTCACTTATCAGTAAAGAGTCTTGTTGAAGTGGAAATGTACAAAGATTGTAAATATGAACATTTGGGGAAAATAATTTCCAAAATATTTGAATAAAAAGTTTTATAAAATTGAAATCAGATGTTTGTTCTAGCTTTGTTATCCAAAGGAAAAGAATACATATTTTTGGGATCAGAATAAAAGCGTAAACTCAAATTAATGAATGAAAGAAAAATTAATGATCAACCAAATTACATTATTAATACATTTGTGCTAAAATTAATTATTTTCTGTGTGGTAAATTTTTCTTTAAAAACAAATAGGTAAAGAAATTAACATCACAATTTGGACAAAAACGAAGAACAAAATGTCTAGATGCATTGTATAAATGCAGTTACAGTGGCATGTAAAAGTTTGGGCACCCCTGGTCAAAATTACTGTTATTGTGAACAGTTTAGCAAATTGAAGATAAATTGATCTCTAAAAGGCCTAAAGTTAAAGATGGCACATTTACTTTGCATTTTAGGCCAAAAAAATACATATATATGTAACGAATGGAAACGGAGGCACAGATGTAGAAGTTCACATTCGTATTTATTAAGGTTTAATGTGGAACCACTAGACCACCATCCGGGGGGCTCCGAAGGGGACGTTACTGCGTGAGCCCCAGACACCCGTAGTAAGTCCCCTCGAACAGGGACAGAATGGAATGCCTGGAGGACACGGGTGCTACCTTCAGTTAGACCCCGAACTCGCGGCGGCTGTCCCAGTGGAACAGACGGTCCAGCAAGGTTAGCGGATGTTGCAGAGCTGACTGGAGGATATCGGATGTAGGAGTAGAAGCTGGCACCGGGAGTACTGGCGTGGTCCGGAAGTGAGGCTGGCGGACAGGCAGGACTAGACGGATCCAGTGTAGATACTTCGGAAGCAGTCCAGAATAACCGGGTAACTGGTAGCAGAAGATCTGTGGAGACAGACAGAATAAGCGGAGTTCCTTGCAGATACTTCAGAAACAGAAGCGCAGGATAACAGGAACCGGAAGTTAGCAACAGTAGGAACTTGCTGCTCCGGTGCCCTCCCTATGGTGGAAGGGCCAAAAATAGCAGATAAACACACGCCATTGACTAGAGACAACACTTGTAAAATGCACACTGTCTCTTTAAGAGACCGGGAGCGTGCCCGCGTGCGACCTAAGAACTCTATCAGGGAACCTGCTGGCCGCACGCCAGGAAGCAGGAGAGGAAGGAGGGGTGGGGGCTGTGTCCAGACAGCGTGAAGCCGGCACAGAGCGAGAGACCCGACGGAGACCCCCTGGAAGTACAGTAAACAGACCGGGTGTAACTTATATATATATATATATATATATATATATATATATATATATATATATAATTTTTTTTTTTTTTCCTTTACTTTTTTTCATCTTTTACATTTTAAAAATTACAAAAAGGATAATGGGCTGATGCACTATTAGATATTTGTGTGCTCAGGTGACTTTTACCTAGGTTTCAGACCTTAATTGGCATGTTGGGGTTATGGCTTGTTCACTATCATCGTTAGGAAAGGACAGGTGATGCAAATTTTCCAACTTTATAAAAACCCAGCCTCCTTTAACATTGTGCCAAAAAACAGCAGCCATAGATTCTTCTAAGCAGCTGCCTAGCACTCTTAAAATTAAAATGTTGGAGGTTCAAAAAGCAGTAGACGGCGATAAAAAGATAGCAAAGAGTATTCACATTGCTCTTTCCTCAGTTCGAAATGGAATTAAGAAATGGCAGCTAACAGGAACAGTGGAGGTCAAGATAAGGTCTGGAAGACCAAGCAAAATTTCTGCAACAGCTGCTCCTAAGATTGCTAGAGAGGTAAATCAGAACCCCTACTTGACTGCAAAAGACCTTCAGAAACATTTAGCAGATTCTGGAGTTGCGGTACAGTGTTCTACTGTTCAGAGACATCTGCACAAATATGACCTTCATGGAAGAGTCATCAGAAGAAAACATCTCCTGTATTCTCACCATAAAATTAAGCATGGGGGTGGATCATTCATGCTTTAGAGTTGTGTTGCAGCCAATGGCAAGGGGAACAGTTCACAGGTACAAGAAAGCATGGATTCAATTCAATTTCAACATATTCTTGATGTAAACATAACAAATCTGTAAAAAAGCTGAAGTTGAAAAATGGATGGCTTCAACAAATGGAAACACACACGTAAAAATCCACAATCAACTACCTCAAAAGGCGCAAGCTAAAGGTTTTATAATGGACCTCACAGTCCCCAGATGTGAACATCATTGAAAATATGTCTAGATCTCAAAATAAAAGCAAAAGAGGGGAGAAGCCAGCACTGCTTATGGTCAGAACGCAATACATAAAGTGCACATGCACATACTAATTTCTAACTGTATTTCAAAATGAGACATTTAGCAAACAATTGATCAATTCTTTGAGCTACCCCGCAACGTCACGGCATTCTCATAATGGGGCAGTCCTACTCTACGTTTTTTATATTCGCTGTGCCATAAAGGCCTCCTAAAAAGCAAGACCACATTAAATGCAAGCTGTACCTGAAGCATTTCTGAATCACTCCCATAGTGCCAGAAAGGGCAAGCGCAGATAAAGGTTGACCAGGTCCAGCCATAGACATTTCAGGTTTAACCCCCACACTGCCCAACCAGCACCACGGATAAAGGGTGAGACAGGCTGAGACACAGGTGCACAATTAAAAAGAGCCTAGGGCAGGGCAGGCTGCTGTGTGTGTGTACAGCAGCCTATCAATCACAGTGAACACAGAAAGAATGGCGTACATAACCCAGCATGCGCGGCAACAGTGGTGGTCAGCCACATACCAATGTAAAAGCAAAAGAGGGGAGAAGCCAGCACTGCTTATGGTCAGAACGCAATACATAAAGTGCACATGCACATACTAATTTCTAACTGTATTTCAAAATGAGACATTTAGCAAACAATTGATCAATTCTTTGAGCTACCCCGCAACGTCACGGCATTCTCATAATGGGGCAGTCCTACTCTACTCATTTTGAAATACAGTTAGAAATTAGTATGTGCATGTGCACTTTATGTATTGCGTTCTGACCATAAGCAGTGCTGGCTTCTCCCCACTTTTTAGTCTGTGGTGCAATGTGCCGTTGGTGGATGGTGCTAGACATGATGTCCCAGATGTGTTCAATCAGATTCAGGTCTGGGAAACGGACGGGCCAGTCCATAGCTTCAATGCCTTCATCTTGCAGGAACTGCTGACACACTCAAGCCACATGAGGTCTGGCATTGTCCTGCATTAGGAGGGTCCCAGGGCCAAACGACAGAAGCAAGGAAGAGGACGTCATCGCATGAAGATGGGAGGCGCCAGACCAGGACCTGCAATGCCCATTGGACCCCGACCGGCCCTGGGTGAGTATAATCTAACTTGCATTTCTTATCTTTCAGGTTTTGTATTTCTTATCTTTCAGGTTACATCGGGGGCGCATTTACAGCATTACAGAATGCTGTAGATAAGACCCTAATGGCGGTGGGCGCAGCTTATATACGAAAAATGAGGTGACAGATCCCCTTTAATTAGTTAGATAACACGGAAATAAGCAAGCTTGCAATTGACTTTACTTATCTGCTGTCATTCTCTTGTAACGAGAAATGTTATCTTCTACACTGTAGAGCTCATTTCCATGGAGCCTGGGCTCTAGTGCCAAGCTGAAAGTGCACAGTGATTATGTTCCAGCACAGGGGTTACCTCTTAACATCCCAGTAATTTTTCTCCAGTCTACTGATTTCTATACAGCAGTTAGCTGCTCAACTCCTTCCCCATTCGTCCTCTACCTTTCATCTTCAGTTATAGATCACCAGCTTAGCAGCTTTAAAAACAGGCCTCCTAATCACGGCTCTTGCTTAAATGCCTTGTTATCGCTATGTGTAAATTCAGGCATTACAGTGTAGACTCAGAACAGATGACTGATAGATGGATTGCATAGCAGAACTTGTGCAGGGCTTTATATTTCTACTATTACTACAGTTCTATTCACAAGAGCTGTCATTAAAGAAGGAGAGTCCATCCAGCTAAAAACCACAAAATAGGAAAACTGTAAGGAGACGCAGTGCTCTGAAATTCTCATGATACAACTTGAGAATACCACTTTAAAAGAGTTAGGAAAATATGGCTGTTCTCTTTCAGACAGCTCCATCTGCATGCCAGTCAAGGGGCTGTGTCTGGTATTGCAGTTATTGCAGTCTACTCAATTGAAGTATTGCATATACAAGGTACAGTGGGGGAAATAAGTATTTGATCCCTTGCTGATTTTGCAAGTTTTCCCACTGACAAAGACATGAACAGTCTATAATTTTAAAGGTAGGTTAATTTTCACATTGAGAGACAGAATATCAAAAATAAAAACAAGAAATCACATTGTATAAATTATGCAAATGTATTTGCATTTTGCAATGAGAAATAAGTATTTGGTCCCTCTGGCAAACAAGACTTAATGCTTGGTGGCAAAACCCTTGTTGGCAAGCACAGCAGTCAGACTTTTTTGTAGTTGATGGTGAGGTTTGTGCACATGTCAGAAGGAATTTTGGTCCACTCCTCTTTGCAGATCATCTCTAAATCATTAAGATTTTAAGGCTGTCACTTAGCAGCTCGGAGCTTCAACTCCCTCCATAAGTTTTCTATGGGATTAAGGTCTGGAGACTGGCTATGCCATTCCTCGACCTTAATGTGCTTCTTTTGAGCCACTCCTTTGTTGCCTTGACTGTATGTTTTGGGTCTTTGTCTTGCAGGAAGACCCAACCACAACTCATTTTTAATCTCCTGGCAGAGAGAAGGAGGTTATCACTCAGTATTTAATGGTACATGGCTCCATCCATTCTCCCATTGATGCGATGAAGTAGTCCTGTGCCCTTAGCAGAGAAACACCCCCAAAACACAATGCTTCCACCTCCATGCTTGACAGTGGGGATGGGGTTCTTTTTGTCATAGGCAGCTTTTCTTTCCTCCAAATACGGTGAGTTGAGTTAATGCCAAAGACCTCAATTTTTGTCTCATCTGACAACAGCACCTTCTCTCAATCACTCACAGAATCATCCAGGTGTTCATTGGCAAACGTCAGAAGGGCCTGAACATGTGCCTTCTTGAGCAGGGGGACCTTGCGGGCCACTGCAGGATTTTAAACTTTTACAGCATAATGTGTTATCAATGGTTTTGTTGGTGACTGTGGTCCCAGCTGCCTTGAGATCATTAACAAGTTCCCCCCGTGTAGATTTAGACTGATCTCTCACCTTCCTCATGATCAAGGATACCCCCGAGGTGAGATTTTGCATGGTGGCCAATTTTGATGTTGATTGAGTTATTTTGTATTTTCCTTTATTGGATGCTGCCCTTCCCGTGGTTGTTCCTTCCCGGTGAAAGACCTGGCTATTCATTGCTTGCGTTGAGAAACACGTGATGGTGTCTCCACAGCTTTTCTACATGCATTTGCATATTTCCCATAAGGGATGGGGGCAGTGTTCTGGATCACTGCGTTGAGAAACACGTGATGGTGTCTCCGCGGTGTTGGATGTTTTGATCTCCCCGAGGTCATTCATCCTTATGTTCATATGATCTTGTCCCTGACATCCTTAGAAAGCTCTTTGGTCTTGCCCATGTTGTAGAGGTTAGAGTCTGACTGGTTAATTGAGTCTGTGGACAGGAGTCTTTTATAAAGGTGACTATGTAAGACAGCTGTCTTTAATGCAGGTAATGAGTTGATTAGGAGCATCTAACTGGTCTGTAGGAGCCAGAACTCTTAATGGTTGGTAGGGGATCAAATACTTATTTCTTACTGCATAATGCAAATACATTTATATAATTTATACAATGCGATTTTCTGGATTTTATTTTTGCTATTCTATCTCTCAATGTTAAAATTAACCTACCCTTAAAATTATAGACTGGTTCATGTCTTTGTCAGTGGGGAAACTTACAAAAGCAGCAAGGGATCAAATACTTATTTCTTCCACTGTATATGTGGTATAGATACTATACAACACTACCTGTACACAGATGTTATGCTATTTTAGAATAAAGTAGCCATGTTCTTCTAGTTTTAGAAACCACTTTAAGGAACTACCCATATTGCACTAAATCTTGTTGTCAGAGGACGTCCCCTAGAAGAGTACATCATATAAAGTAGATATGCCCTGATTCATCATTTTTTTTCCTGTGCCACATTTTTCACAATGGTGTATGTAGTTCAGGAATTTTACACAAAATAAAAAATGCTCTTTTTTATTGGCTTTAATGGGGGGAGGGTAAATTTTGTGACCTTTTATAAAGTTGTTTTCAATTAAAAAGTCTAGAACATCTGGAAAACCTACACTGATGTAAAACTCAGCAAGCTAACTTTAACAAGAAAAAAAAGCAAATGATTTGAAAATTGACTTGTAAATTGAAAGAATTGAAAGATACAAGGGAATACTTGGTATGTAATTAAAACTGATCAATATTTTTTAGTTATCATTTTAAAGAGATTTATATTCAGTTGGATGACATACGTAAGGTGGCCTGCGCTGCTGGAGTAAATCGATTCTTCAACAATTATGAAAATAAAAAGTTTTTGTCACTCCTACAGCATTTCAACAATATACCGGTGTCTTTTTCAAGTGAAAAAAGAAAAAAATTAAAAGAGATGTCGTTTTACATATTGCAGGAGATTGCATCAGCCAGAGAAAGATCACATGACTTCACGTGGGACCCAGGCGGGCTTCCTCTTAATGCCTAGTAGCTATGATATCACATGCCTGTAAAAAAGCAGAATTAAATTATTGCAGTAGCCATTTTGTGGTGAATCTGGATAGTGAGACTATGTCACAGCTCACAGCTTACAGCTTTGCCATAGAGATGAAGAGAGAAAGTTCAAAAACACAGAATAAATGGTACACATAACATGTGTGACAGCACAACAGTGAAGATTAGTTTGTGAGGAACAGAGAATTTAGAGGAGTTTCCACTTTAACCCCTTTCTGACATCAGATGTAATATACCGTCCATGTGACCTGGGCCTATTTGACCATGGATGGAATATTACATCATTGCGATCGGCTGCGCACGGGGGGTGTGGGGGGTTTGCGGGCGATCGTCACCGAGTGTCAGCTGCTTCTGACGACCGACTCCCCGAAACTACGTGCCAGGAGTGGTTCCCGGCAATTTAACCCCCGAAATGCTGCGATCGAACACGATTGCATCATTTCTGAAGCTGTACAGGGCTGACAGCCCCTCTGCCTTTGGATCGGAGATCCCGCGGCGTGTTGTCATAGTGACCCGATGTTGTCATGATGACATCCGGGTCACCAGAGCGAAGAAAATTGTTGGTCATGCTCAGTGCGTGATCAGCAAATCTCTCTGACCATGCAGCGCTGACAGCTTCTATGGCATGTCGATGCTGCTTCATCAGCATTCCATAGAAACGATCAGCCTGCCAAAAATGATTGTCCCATAGTGGGACTAAGTAAAAAGTTAGAAAAATGTAAAAAAAAACCATTTTTAATAATTGTAAAAATATATTTTTTTTTTAAATCAAAAATAATTATAAAAAATCAATATATATTCTATCACTAAATAAATATTTGAATGAAAAAAAATCTAAACAATAAAAGTACCCATATTTGGCATTGCCACGTCTACAACTACCCGACCTATAAACCTGTCCCACTAGTTAATAATAATAAAAATCTCCTTATTTATATAGCGCCAACATATTCCACAGCGCTTTACAGTTTTTGAACACATTATCAACGCTGTCCCCAATGGGGCTCACAATCTAAATTCCCTATCAGTATGTCTTTGGAATGTGGGAGGAAACCGGAGAACCCGGAGGAAACCCACGCAAAAACGGGGAGAACATACAAACTCCTTGCAGATGTTGTCCTTGGTGGGATTTGAACCCAGGACCCCAGCGCTGCAAGGCTGCAGTGCTAACCACTGAGCCACCATGTTAACCCATTTGGTGAACACTATAAAAAAATAAAAATAAAAAACAAAGCAAAAAAAATGCTTTATCATCATACTGCCGAACAAAAAGTGGAATAACATGAGATAAAAAATACGGATATAAATAAACATCGTACAGCGGAAAACGTCATCTTGTCCCACAAAAACAAGTCGCCATACAGCATCATCAGCGAAAAAATAAAAAGTTATAGCGCTCAGAATAAAATGATGCAAAAATAGTTAGTGTTTCTATAAAATAGTTTTTATTGTATAAAAGCGCCAAAACATAAAAAAAGATATAAATAAGGTATCGCTGTAATTATACTGACCTGAAGAATAAAACCACACACGTAATGGTATAAACCATCCCCCCAAAAGAAATTCATGAATTGTTGTTTTTTGTTCATTGCGCCTCCCAAAAGTCAGAATAGAAAGTGATCAAAAAATGTCATGTGCCCAAAAATGGTAACAATAAAAACGTCAACTCGTCCCAAAAAAACAAGACCTCACATGACTCCGTGGGCCAAAATATGGAAAAAATATAGCTCTCAAAGTGTGGTGGTGCAAAAACTATTTTTCGCAATAAAAAGCGTCTTTTAGTGTGTGACAGCTTGATAGTTCAGTTACCAGAGATGTCACTGTCCGTGTCTGTAATACTTGCAGCACACATGTGGCATCAGTGTGCCGTATCATACCACAAGGATGGGTGCCAGGGAAGACACCTTATAGACACCTCTCCATTACTAAGCCGTGGGCTTGATGTCACCACCACATTATGGGTGTCAGGTCCAAGCATTCCTACATGAACAGTTTCCTGGAAAGTGGATTGGTCTTCGTGGGCCAGTTGATGGCCACCAAGGTCTCCCGATCTGAACCCCTTAGACTTTTAACTTTGGGGTCATCTGAAGGCAATTGTCTATGCTGTGAAGATACGAGATGTGCAGCATCTGAAACAACGGATACTGGAAGCCTGTGCTAGCATTTCTTCTGTGGTGTTGCTATCAGTGTGTCAAGAGTGGGAGAAGAGGGTTGCATTGACAATCCAACACAATGGGCAGCACTTTGAACACATTTTATAAGTGGTCATGAACTTGTAAATAACTCATGAAAGAATAAAGTTACGTTAAAACCAAGCACACCGTTGCTTTCTTGTGAAATTCTCAATAAGTTTGATGTATCACATGACCCTCTACCCATTGAAAAAAATAAAGTTGGATCCAAAATGGCTGACTTAAAAATGGCCGCCATGGTCACCACCCATCTTGAAAAGTTTTTCCCCTTCCATATACTAATATGCCAAAAACAGGAAGTTGATATCACCAACCATTCCCATTCTATTTAGGTGTATCCATATAAATGGTCCACCCATGTGCATTAACCCCTTAACGACCAGAGGTATTTTTTGTTTTTGCATTTTCATTTTTTGCTCCCCTTCGTCCCAGAGCCGTGTTTTTTTTATTTTTTTATCAAAATGGCCATGTGAGGGCTCGTTTTTTTGTGGGACGAGTTGTACTTTTGAATGACACCATTGGTTTTACCATGTCATGTACTTAAAAACGGGAAAAATTTCCAAGTGTGATAAAATTGCAAAAAAGTGCAATCCCACACTTGTTTTTGTTTGGCTTTTTTGCTAGGTTCACTGAATGTTAAAACTGACCTGCCGTTATGATTCTCCAGGTCATTATGAGTTCATAGACAGCAAACATATCTAGGTTCTTTTTTACCTAAATGGTGAAAAAAAATTCCAAACTTCAATAAAAAATAAAAAATTGTGCCATATTCTAATACCATTAGCGACTCAATTTTTCGTGATCTCGGGTTGTGTGAGGGCTTATTTTTTTGTGTGTCAAGCTGACGTTTTTAATTATACCATTTTGGTGCAGATACGATTTTTCAATTGCCTGTTATTGCATTTTAATGCAATGTCGTGGTGACCAAAAAAACGTAATACTGGCATTTTGACTTTTTTTCTCGCTATGCCGTTTAACGATCAGGTTAATCCTTTTTTTTATTGATATATCGGGCGAATCTCAACTTGGCGATGTCAAATATGTGTATGTTTGATTTTTTTAATTGTTTTATTTGAATGCGGCAGAAGGGGGGTGATTTGAACTTTTTTTTTTTTTTATATATTTTTGAAAACATTTTTTTTTCACTTTTGGCATGTTTCAATAGCCTCCATGGGAGACAAGAAGCTGCCATAACCCGATCGGCTCTGCTACATACAGGCAATGATCAGATCACCTGTATGTAGCAGAATACCTCACTTGCTATGGGCGCCAATCACCGTGTGGAACTCATAGCAATCCAGCAGTGACAACGATAGAGGTCCCAGGAGATCTCTGGTTGTCATGCCAACCCATCGGTGACCCGCGATCACGTGACGGGGTGTCACCGATGGGTAGATTTCCAACACGATTGCCGGAAGCGCATGTTAAATGCCTCAGTCAGAGTTTGACAGCAGCATTTAACGGGTTAATAGCCGTGGGTGGATCGCGATTCCACCTGCGGCTATTCCGGGCACATGTCAGCTGTTAGATACATAAACAAACAAGGGGGAGAGTCCTGATTGGGATTTGGTTTCTATAACAACATTCCTTGATCTGTATGTGATTGGTTGTTTTTCTGATACAGATTTTTTTTTTTTTTCAAAAATTCTTTGTTTTGTTTTTATTTTCTTTTTATGTGTTTCATGGTAAAATCGATTTTGTTTATATATTGGAAATATGGTGATTAGAAATTTAATGATGTTTATTATGTGTATAGTTTGTATTTAAGCAAAGTGGGCAGTACCTTGTTCGTGATTGTTGTGCATGTGCCACCACACTATATAAGGCTGCCATTTATGTTTTGTAAATGCTTGATAAAGACCTATAAGGGTATGGCTCCACGGTACGGCTTGCCGGCGGGTTCGCCGCAGCGGCGAAGCCGCTCGGCGCTAAGCCCCGCCCCCTTTCTGGGACGCGATGGTGCCGGATGTGTACAGTACACATCCGGGATCATCGCACCCCTCGCCATAGGGCCCTGTGATATGCCTTGCGGGGACGCTGCGTCCCCGCAAGGTATACGGACATGCTGCGATCTGAAAAGACGCGCAGCATGTCCGGAGTCGCAGGGCCGCCGCGTGCGGGTTTCCACGCATAGTGGAGACGGGATTTCATAAAATCCCCTCCACTATGCTGGAACATCTGGACGCTGCTTGTTTGACGCTGCAGCGTCAAACAAGCAGCGTTTACGTACCGTGGAAACATACCCTAATGGTTGAAACGTTGCATCATGGCAGAATAAAGCTCTTTTAATCTTTCATCACCTGGATGGGATGCTGTTCCTTTTTTGTACTGGACTGTGTTTCCTTTCCAATCGGGCCATTGGACTGGAACGTGCAACCCTGCATTGAAGTGCTGTCGGCTGCTACATACTTTTACTTCCCTTTTTAAAGACTGACCAAACAGTTTAGAGTGAAAGGGAAACATAGTGATTTAAAAGCATATATACATAGTAATTATCATTACTGTAGAGGAGACACAATTTAGAGGAATACGACAGATCTAATCTCTCATTCAGACCAATAGGGCCCTGCGTGATAGTTTTTATAATCCACCTTGCTTCATGCCATAATAATAGATTATTATTAGTGATGAGCGAATATACTCGTTATTCGAGATTTCTCGAGCATGCTCGGGGGTCCTCCGAGTATTTTTTAGTGCTCGGAGTTTTAGTTTTTCTTGCCACATCTGAATGATTTACAGCTATTAGCCTGGCTGAGTACATGTGGGGGTTGCCTGGTTGCTAGGGTACCCCCACATGTACTTATGCTGGCTAACAGATGTAAATCATTCAGCTGCGGCAAGAAAAACTAAATCTCCGAGCACTAAAAAATACTCGGAGGACCCCCGAGCATGCTCGAGAAATCACGAGTAACGAGTATATTCGCTCATCACTAATTATTATGGCTACCTCCTTGGGGTGGGTATTTATTTAGCCGACATGGAGCGGGGGCGCCAATACGTATCCCATAGGGCGCCAACCCCCGCAGACAGGCAGACTTTAGCATAGACACCATGCAGGGTATGTGCAGTCCCCCACACTAGTTTTTTCACGGTGTGTTTGTGGTTGTTCGGTGTAGCCACAGGTTGGTGGTTTTTAAAGAATATTATTTAATTAAAATATTTTGTTGTTTTTGAGGACTATATGATTACTGGGTATTTAACCACCTCAAGGCTGGCAAAACGCAAGGTTTAAGGATTAGAATTGTGCTTGTCTTGCATATGTTTAATTAATCTCAAAGACCTCTTAGGGTACTGTCACACAGTCACACTTTGATCGCTACGACCGTACGATCCGTGACGTTCCAGCGATATCCATACGATATCGCTGTGTCTGACACGCAGCAGCGATCAGGGATCCTGCTGAGAATCGTACGTCGTAGCAGATCGTATGGAACTTTCTTTCGTCGCTGCATCTCCCGCTGACATCGCTGGATCGTTGTGTGTGACAGCGATCCAGCGATGTGTTCGCTTGTAACCAGGGTAAACATCGGGTAACTAAGCGCAGGGCCGCGCTTAGTAACCCGATGTTTACCGTGGTTACCAGCGTAAAAGTAAAAAAAACCAAACAGTACATACTTACATTCCGGTGTCTGTCCTCCGGCGTCTCAGCTTCTCTGCACTGTGAGCGCCTGCCAGCCGGAAAGCGAGCACAGCGGTGACGTCACCGCTCTGCTTTCCGGCTATGGTGCTTACACAGTGCAGAGAAGCAGAACGCCGGGGGACAGACACCGGAATGTGAGTATGTACGGTTTGTTTTTTTTACGTTTACGCTGGTAACCAGGGTAAACATCGGGTTACTAAGCGCGGCCCTGCGCTTAGTAACCCGATGTTTACCCTGGTTACCCAGGGACTTCGGCATCGCTCCAGCGCCGTGATTGCAACGTGTGACCGCAGTCTACGACGCTGGAGCGATACTCATACGACGCTGCGACGTCACGGATCGTGCCGTCGTAGCGTCCAAAGTGTGACTGTGTGACAGTACCCTTACCTGAAGTGATTGAGCGATAATGATCATGAAACCTCGCTTTTAATGGTCTAATCGTTTTGCCAATATAGTAATAATGACATGGAGAAAAAATAATGTAAACAACAAATTTTGTTCTACAGGAAATTAAGCCGGTAACTCCATTTAGGACAAGACCAATACGCAGAGGATTAGTTGTCAAATGTAGAGGTGCTTCTCACAAAATTAGAATATCATCAAAAAGTTAATTTATTTCAGTTCTTCAATACAAAAAGTGAAACTTCTATATTATATAGAGTCATTACGAACAGAGTGATATATTTCAAGTGTTTATTTCAGTTAATGTTGATGACTATGGCTTACAGCCAATAAAAACCCAAAAGTTATTATCTCGGTAAATTAGAATACTTTATAACACTAATTAGAAAAATTATTTTAAACACAAAATGCTGTCCTACTGAAATGTATGTTCAGTAAATGCACTCAATACTTGGTCGGGGCTCCTTTGGCATCAATTACTGCATCAATGTGGCGTGGCATGGAGGCGATCAGCCTGTGGCACTGTCGAGGTGTTATGGAAGCCCAGGTGGCTTTGATAGCAGCATTCAGCTCGTCTGCATTGTTGGGTATAGTGTCTCTCATCTTCCTCTTGACAGTACCCTCTATGGGGTTAAGGTCAGGCAAGTTTGCTGGCCCATCAAGCACAGTGATACTGTTGTTTGTAAACCAGGTATTGGTACCTTTGGCAGTGTGGACAGGTGCCAAATCCTGCTGGAGAATGAAATTTCCATCTCCAAAAAGCTTGTCGGCAGAGGGAAGCATGAAGTGCTCTAAAATTTCCTGGCAGACGGCTGCTCTGACTTTGGTCTTGATAAAACACAGTGGACCTACACCAGCAGATTACATGGCTCCCCAAACCATCACTGATTGTGGAAACTTCACACTAGACCCCAAGCAGCTTGGATTGTGGCCTCTCCACTCTTCCTCCAGACTCTGGGACCTTGATTACCAAATGAAATGCAAAATTTACTTTCATCTGGAAACATCACCTTGGATCACTGAGCAACAGTCCAGTTCTTTTTCTCCTTGGCCCTGGTAAGACGCTTCTGGCGTTGTCTATTGGTCATGAGTGGCTTGACATAAGGAATGTGACAGTTGTAGACAATGTCCTAGATATGTCTGTGTGTGGTGGCTCTTGAAGCAATGACTCCAGCAGCTGTCCATTCCTTGTGAATCTCCCCAAAATTTTTGAATGGCCTTTCCATAAAAATCATTTCAAGGCTGCAACTATCTCAGTTGCTTGTGCACGTTTTTCTACCACACTTTTTCCTTCCAGTCAACTTTCAATTAATATGCATGGATACAGCACTGTGTGAACAGCCAGCTTCTTTAGCAATGACCTTTTGTGGCTTACTCTCCTTGTGGAGTGTGTCAATGACTGCTTTCTGGACATGTGACAAGTCAGCAGTCTTCCCCATGATTGTGGTGCCTGCTGAAACAGACTAAGGGACCTTTTTAAACGCTTAGGAAGCCTTTGTAGGTGTGTTTTTTTTAATTATTCAAATTTACTGAGATAATGACTTTTGGGTTTTCATTGGCTGTAAACCATAATCATCAAAATTACCAGAAATAATAAACATTTGAAATAGATCACCCTGTTTGTAATGACTATATAATATATGCAAATTGCCTCTTCAGAGAAAAATAGGACTCTATAGCGCCACCTGTTGGAAGTAGCGATCCTATAATATATGAGATTCACTTTTTGTATTGAAGAACTGAAATAAATTAACTTTTTGATAATTTTTTGAGAAGCAACTGTAAGAGGCAACTAGGGCAGTCACCACATTTAAAATTACCCTTTGAAATGGGTTTGTCTAATCAATTGTTAGTGATGAGTAATAGTTTATTGTGGACTAAGATGTCCTCTATATTATGATTTCTCCTGTAAGAAAAAAATGAAAATTATACATGTCCCACAGTGTGACTAAGTTAAAAAGTGAAAAAAAGTAACATAAAATATATAAAAAAGTAAAAAACACACAAAAAAGTGCACACAAAGCACTAAAATCTGTTTCGCCACACAAAACGCAGTGTTTGTGATAAAACAAAAATTTAAAAAGTACACATGATTGGTATTGACATGTCCGGAGCGACCCACTCTATGAAATTGGCACGTTATTTATTCCATATGGTGAACGTCCCAAAAAATAATAAAACACATGCCACAAGTGCCGCTTTTTCATCATACTGACAAAAAGTGAATAAAAAGAAATCAAAAAGTCGTATGTAAAAAAAAGGTATAAAATGAAAAAGCCAAACTGAACGCAAAAAAACAAGCCCTAATATGGCTCATTCAGGAAAAAATAAAATTGATACAGCTCTCAGAATATGGCAATGTAAAAGCAAATTAATTGTTGTAAAATATTGTTTTTAGTGTGTAAAAATAGAAAAACATAAAAAAATTATATAAATCTGGTATCGCTGTAATCGTACTGACCCCACGAACAAATCAATCTTATCATTTTTACTGCACAGTGAACGGCACAAAAAATAAAAACAATGATTGAATTTCTGGGTTTTGTTCATTCTGTGTTCATTCTGTGCAGCAAAACCAAAGAAAAAGAGAAAGCAATATAAATCTGGTATTGCTGTAATCGCATCGACCCGAAGAATAAATCTGCCTTATCACTTATGCAGCACTGCGTAAAAATAAAAATAACCCAGAGCTGGACACGTGGCTATCCGGATTCTAACTTACATTCGAAACCGCCCCGGACGCGTCCACAATGTGGATGCTGCCCCTTTACCCCAACTTGCCACTATGGCTTGAAATCAATGTCAGCATTACATTGGCTTCTCCATTGCTTCATGGGGACTGGGACCCACCTGGGGGAGGGACCGCATTCCCCGTACTTATCGCACCCTTCTATTTTTACCCGCATTCCCCTCTTTCCCCCTCCTTTCTTCTTTCCTTTAACTTTCTCCTTTTCTAATTGCCTTTTCTACTTAGTGTCGTTCTCTTTTAAAATAAATGACTCAATATAGTGAGTAATGATTCGTTTTCTTCGTTATTGTTTCCGTGATACAATAATAAAAGTTATTATTATTATATCGAATGTGATAACATTGGCATTGGCCAATAGCACTTGGAAACCGCTGGGACTTCATCTTCATGTTTGAATTATGGGTTGTATCCTAATGTTTTAACCAACTGTGTTTCAGCGTTGTTCAATTTCTGTATTGTTCATTTGCTTCAATAAACTTGATTTATACAAAAATAAAAATAAGAACGATTCTTGTACTGCTGTCTATTTGTTAATTTTACTTTACCAAAAATCGGAATGAGGCTCAGCTCACATTTATCCTGCACCCTCTGCTGAGCACTTACTTCAGTGTTTCCGTGTACATTCCCCATATCTGAGATTCAGACAAAATCCCCAACTGAACCATGCACTTATGACACAGATTGAGTCACTGTGGACTGGTCTCTGTTCCCACAGTGTCCCATCATTTTAAGCGTCTTTTTAGTGCACAAGTGTGGACCACTACAGATCTGTACACGCCTAAATAGATGGATACCACCGTAGCAGACGCCAAACAGACTCCAAAGTGTCTCCATCTGCCTAGTTGCGCTGGTTGGTTCTGTTGGGGGGTTCGTCTGAACCGCATTTTTGTGGGACTTACCTGGAAACTCCCACGTAAGTGATCAGCGTAGAACACAAGAATGTGATTCCAGCCTTTTTCTGGAAGCGATCAAAAAATAGTATGTACCCCAAAATGTTACCAATAAAAACCCTAATTTCTCCTGCACAAAACTAGCCCCCACTGAGTTCCGTCATCTGTTCACTGGAAATATTGAGGTTCCCACGTTACTGGTAGAACAAAGACTCTGGAAAAGCAACATGGCTCCTGCCCCCTCAAATAAAATCCACTGAATTTTCTGCTCCCAAATCCAAATGCCCCTCCTTCTGAGCCCCAGAGTGACTAAACCGCAGTAAGCGGTCACATGTTTGTCATTATTGCAGTGGGGAGAGAGCACTTAACAATTTACAGGGTGCCTGTCACCAGAATCACAACCTGGGCACAATGTATGGGGGTGCTAAAATACATAGGGGCTCTAAACTTTATGAAGGCACAATGTATGGGCACCAAACTGGTAGATTTGTAATTATCCCCTCTCAAAAAAAGCATAGCGTGGATATTACAAAATAGTCACTGCAGCCGTAGATGAATTCATTGAGAGGTGCAAACTATGCTAGGAAAATATGTCCTCCAAAAGCCAAATTGCGCTCCTTCTTTCTCAGCTCTGATTTGGGAGAAATTGCGCAATAAATTATGGGGTCTAGTTTTACCTATTAACCACCTGTGTAATGACAGCAGCAAATACAAAAATTATATTTTTACCACTGAAATGTCATATTTCCATGTCTCAATGTTATAAAATTCTGTGAGGCACCTAAGGGTTAAAAATACTCACTACATACGGACTAGGTGAATTCATTAAGCAGAGAAGTTTCCAATATGGGATCACTTGTGGTGGTTTCTGCTGTTCTGACACCTCAGGGGCTCAGCTAATGGAGTCCACAATCTATTCAAACATCTACGTTCCAAAAGTCAAGTAGCGCTCCTTCCCATCTCATCCCTGCCGTGTACTCAAACAGTATTGTAAAACCACATATGTGGTAATGCCAAATTTGGGAGAAGTTGCATAACAAATTGTGAGTTCCAATTTCTTCCATTACTCCTTGTGTAAATTATAAATTTGGTGTTAAAAAAGTATTTTAGTGGAAAAAAAAATAATTTTATGTCCTTATATCTAAATGTTATAAAGTTTAGTGAATCACCTGTAGGATAAAATGCTCAGTACACCCCTAGATGAATTCCTTGAGGAGTCTAATTTCCAAAATTGGGTAATTTGTGGGAGGTTTCTGCTGTTTTCACATTTCAAGGGCTCTCCAAATCCACCATGGCATTCACAATCTATTCCAGACAAATAGCACTCTTTCCTTACCCTGCCATGAGCCCATTAAGAAATTTTTGACCACATATGGTGTATCATCGTGTTTGGGAGAAATTGTGTAACAAAATATGTTTCTCCTATTATGCATTGTAAAATTTGCAAATTTTGGGCTAAAACAACATTTTTGAGGGAAAAAAATATTAACATTTTCAAAATAACAACCTAATGTTATCAATTTTTGTGTGCTACCTGTATGTTCAAAATGCTCACTATACCCCTGGATAAAATCTTTAATGCATGTAGTTTCCAAAATGGGGTAACTTGTGGAGGTTTTATCACTGTTTACGCAGATCAGGGGCTCTCCAAATGTGACATAACACCGGCAGACCATTCCATCAAAGTGTCACAATCCATTTTTGGATTCGTAGCAGCTCTGGTTGTAAATGTAGCTGTTTTCCTTTCAGGACCAGCGAGTGTTAATGTTAATTTTTCCCTACTGGCAAGCTGCTGTAACTGCAGAGTTGCTGGGTCAGCTGATGTGGGTGGTGACCACTCCCACCATCCTTTAAATGGTCACCTGATGCATCAGCTGACTGTTGGTGATAGAGTTTCTCTGTGGAGACCAGCCGTGCAGTTGCAGCTCTCTGGTGTCAGCTACTTCTGGTGTTTGGAGTCCTGTTTCTGTGTCATATGCGGTGGGGAGCTTGGCAGCGGTGTCTAGAAACTAAGTGTTGTGTTTATTCCTTGTCCCTTTCATGTTTGTCACTGTCCCCTGTGTGGTACTATCTGCAGTGGTGAGGCTAGAGCCCCTTGCCGACCAGTCACTTAGGGGTTAACACACACATATGTGTGACCACAGATGAGCATTTAAATCGTCTGTTTTTCTTATCAGATAGCACACGGACAGCACACTGACCCATGCTATTTAATAGGGCTGTTATCAATTTGTTTATTGGGCTGGCTATCCATGAGAAAAAAAATTGCAGCATGCGCTACTATCTACCGAGTCTCAGATGAAGTTCACACATAGAAGTCTATGGGTGCGAGAAAAAAAATCTGATCCCACACGGAATATCAAAGTGGCATTAAATGTTTACAGATAGATTTCTATTATAAACCTAGGAAACTGTAATGAACGTGTCTTAAAGTAGTTGTATAAAAACTGTTTGCACATGGACATAAAAAATGGATACACGGATAGCGCATGGATTAAAATCTGATGAAAATTAGAAAAGAGACGTTTCTTGTTGAGTAACTGCTCTGAAACGCATAGCAAATAAAGTTTTGAAAACCTACTTTTCTCAGTCTGGATGCTCATGGGCAGCGCTGTAAGATCACCTCAACCAGAAACTTCCTTCTTCAACATGTTCAGGATCGTGTGGGGGATCCAGCTGGTGGAACTGCAGCCCTATTGAGTCACATGTTTACCACAGGGTTGTGCCTGGATGCGCAACCACTAAAGGTGAGCCTTTGACTAACCTTCATCATTGGTGGTCTTGGTTAATGTGCACATGCAGCGCTTTCTTTTCTTCTTTTATCTTCCTACTTTAGTTGATAACCCAGATTTCCCTCCTGGCCAGAGGGTATCACAAATTTGGTGGATATGACAGGTATAAGATCTCAACAGTCTTTTCTCATCCATCTATGTAATGCCCCATTCTGAACATTTCAGCTTCCACCAGTTCGGCCATTTTATGGGGTTACTTAAGCAAAAATAGGGATTTAAAAACAAAATCCATTTTTTGAAGACAAATGTCTTAATAACCCTGAGGAACCAAAAAATATTTCCACCTTGCTTAAATCATTTCCTTCTTCTACAAAACAAGGTGTACATGTTGCATCAGATGGAGGAATTTGGGGAGTCATTGTCTCCCAGAGATTGTCATCAGAAAATACCTGAATCCATGGCTAACTTCTCTATTAATATTGCCCTGGCTGAATCTGGCTATAAGATCCTTATGAGATGGTATTTGACACCTCAGAGGCTGGTGAAGGTTTTCCTGGGGTCCTTCCTCCTTTGCTTTCATGGTTGTGGAGGTAAGAGTTTTTCATTACATATATGGCATCCTGCCCCAAAGTACACCATTTTAGATAGAGTTTTATCATCTTATACATTCTACACCAATAGATCACTTAAACGGTCCCGATGGGAGATATTTTTGAACAGATCTATTCCTGACATTCCTAAGAATGCACAAAAACTGGTCTCAATCATGTTCTAGGTCGTAAGGGCTTTGAAGTGTCCTTGGATTTGCCTTGACAATTCAAACACTTATTAATAATGATAGTCATTGAGATAATAAATCGCATCCTATCAGATAAGGCTATTTTCTCTCCACTTTCTTTTCCTTTTCTCCTGTTTTTGTTGCTTGGACGTTTAGTTACAAGTTTACTCGGAGTGGAGGAGGAAATTGCAGAAGGTACCTCACTAAATAGGAGATTTAGTTGTAAACTTCAGTATTCTACACTGTTGATGTTGTTTTTTCACCTACATAATAGTTCTGCGATCTACAATCCACAAGTGGAAGAGGGACTTAAACTTCACCCTTTGTATGTCTCCCATAATCAGTGTTTTGTGGCATCAGTTACAGTATGGTATACTAACTGAAGTCAAGATACTGAATAGAATTGTGCTGACACGTAAGAAATATAATTATTATAGGGCAGATGTACAGTAGCAGTCAAAAGTTTGGACACACCTGCTCATGCAATGGTATTCCTTGCTCTTATTGGAATGTGTGCTTCTAAATTCAGTTCCCCCCATTTTACTCTGATGACAGCTTTATACCCCCTTGGCATTCTTTCAAGCAGCATCTTTAGGTAGTCACCTGGAATGTCTTCTAATGAACAGGTTTGCCTTGTGAAGAGTTTATTTGTGGAATCATCTGCGTTCAGAAAGTATTTGCAATCAAGTGCTTACAAAACAGTTGCAGAATAAAGATAAACACTTGATCTATATTCAAAAGCTGTTCTAATCCAGAATATTGCAAGAACCACTCAAATAAGTAAAGAGAAAGAGCTGCCCATCATTACTTTAAGACATGAAGTTCAGTAAATCCGGAAAATTGCTAAAGGCTTGAAGGCATCTTCAAGTGCAGTCATAAAAAAACAGCAATAGCTGTGATGCAACTCTCTTTCAAGAGGACCATCCCAGGAACGGAAGACCACAACTATCTCTGCTGCAGACGATAAGTTCATCAGAGTCACCAGTTTCAGAAACCACAAGTGGACTGCTCCACAGATAACAGCTCTCATAAATGCTTCACAGACATCAAGTAGCAGATATCTCTCAACATCAACTGTTCAGAGGAGACTGCGATAGGGCAGACATTTAGGTTCGCATTGCTACAAAGAAGCCACTACTGATTACAGCAAACAAAAAGAGCATTTTGCAATGACATGCCATTCCATCAGTTTTACAGTTAATGGAGCAATTATTTGTGTTGCCACAGTACATTGACCCAAAACCTTCAGGTTAGTTAAAGTCTGCGTGACCAAAAAGGAGAGGGATGTAGTGCTGCTTCATATGACATGGCTCCTCAATCATCCAACCTCAATCCAATTGAGATGGTTTGGGATGAAATGGACAGCAGTGTGAAGGCAAAGCAGCCACGTGTTCAGCCCCTCTGGGAACTCCATCAAGACTGTTGGAAAGCCATTCCAGGTGACTACTTGATGCAACTGTTGAAGAGAATGCCAAGGGTGTGTAAATCGAACATCAGAGTAGTTTGAGGAATCTAAAGTTCAACACATATTCTGTTTTGTTTCACCAGTGTTTTTTACTCATTGTTTCTATATGTGCTCTTTCATGGTTTTGCCGTCTTCATAAAACCAAACCCTGGAGAAGTCCAAGTGTATATCAAAGGTAAATAAATGAACAATTCTTTATTTATATATCACATAACACATATTAACCCCTTAATGACCGCTGATACGCCTTTTAACGGCATCAGTTAAGGGTACTTAGCTTTCTAACGGCGCTAAGAAATAACTGTATAGCGCCCCCAAGCGTTAGAAACTCTCTGGGGTCTTCAGCTACCGAGGATAGTTGAGATCCCGGAGGACATGATTCGGGTTGGTTTTTACCGACCCCAGTGTTGTGATCACCGTTATTCACCGTTATTCAGGGTTAGGATTGGGGCTAGAGCTACGGCTAGAGTTGGGGATACGGTTAAGGCTGGAGCTAGAGTTAGGGTTGGCCTAGGGTTAGGGTTGGGCTAGGGTTGGGGCTAGGGTTAGGGCTAAAGTTAGTGTTGGGGCTAGAGTTAGGCTTAGGGTTGGGCTAGGGTTAGGGTTGGGGCAAGGGTTAGGATTGGGGCTAGAGCTAGGGTTAGAGTTGGGGCTAGGGTTAAGGTTGGAGCTAGGGTTAGGGTTGGCCTAGGGTTCGGGTTGGGCTAGGGTTGGGGCTAGGGTTAGGGTTGAGGCTAGGGTTGGGGTTAGGGTCATGTTGAGGTTAGGGTTGCATTGGGGTTTAGGGTATTCATGTTGGGGTTAGGGTGGTGTTGGGGTTAGGGTTGTGGTTAGGGTTATGGTTGTGGCTATGGTTAGGATTACGGTGAGAGTTGGGAATAGGGTTATTAGTGTGTTAGAGTTAGGGTTGTGGTTAGGGTTATGGTTAGGGTTGGGATTAGGGTTTGGGGTGTGTTGGTGTTAGGGTTATGGTTAGGGGCATATTGGGGTTGGCGTTAGAATTGGGGGTTTCACTGTTTAGGTACATCAGGGGGTCTCCAAACACGACATGGCACCGCCATTGATTCCAGACAATTTTGCGTTCAAAAAGTCAAAATCAAACGGTTCTCCTTTCCTTCTGATCCCTGCCATGCACCCAAACAGTGGCTTTCCCCACATACGGGGTATTGGCGTGCTCAGGAGAAATTGCACAACAAATTTTGTGGTCCAGTTTCTCCTGATACCCTTGTGAAAATAAAAAAATTGGTTCCAAATTAATTTTTTTGTGAAAAAAGTAAAATGTTTATTTTTTCCTTCCACATTGCTTTAGTTCACGTGAAGCACCTGAATGGTTAATAAACTTCTTGAATGTGGTTTTGTGCACCTTGAGGGGTGCAGGTTTTAGAATGGTGCCACTTTTGGGTATTTTCTGTTATATTGACCCCCTCACTTTAAATGTGAAGTGGTCACTTAAAAAAATGGTTTTGTAAATTTTGTTGGAAAAATGAGAAATCGCTGGTCAACTTTTAACCCTTATAACGTCCTAACAAAAAAAAAATTATGTTTCCAAAATTGTGCCGATGTAAAGTAGACATGTGGGAAATGTTATTTATTAACTATTTTGCGTGACACCACTCTCTGTTTAAAGGGTACAAAAATTACAAGTTTAAAAATTGCAAAATTTGTAACATTTTTGCCAAATTTCCATTTTTTTCATAAATAAACGCAAGTTATATCGAAGACATTTTACCACTAACATGAAGTACAATATGTCACGAAAAAACATTCTCAGAATCAGTGGGATACGTTGAAGAGTTCCAGAGCTATAACTTCATAAAGTGACAGTGGTCAGAATTGTAAAAAGTGGCTTGGATATTAAGTAGCAAATTGGCTCTGTCACTAAGGTGTTAAAACAAGAGGCCTCGTGTCAAGGAAGAGGACGCCGCAGCATGATATATTGCGTGATGTAGAAGAACAAATGATAAATTAAGTAAGTATCTCATCATAGCAGCTGTGCAACTTCTTGGAAACTGACCCTATGGTACTTAAATCAAACCACTGTTTACAGGAAAAATAAAGGATATCACAGAGCCAAGTGCATTCTGTCAACCAGTATTATAGAACTTATATAGCCATGCCCCCAGAAAAAGATAGGTGAAACGCGCGTCGGCATGAGGGACGCAGCTGATATCCCTGCTCTTATGGTTCTTGCCAGTTAAATCCTGGCCATATGCACCGAGATTTACATACTCATACATGCGGGCACTTGGTTCTTATGGGTGTACCTTCTCCCATATATTAAGTAAATGATGGTAAAACGCTTTATCCCTTCTCATTATCTAGGTGAATATATCCACTAGCATGAACTGCATTTTGGTATTAACCCAATCTGCTGCAATTTATTGTTAGTATATGCTATTTATTCATGGCACTGTGTTGTTTCATGGAGATTGATCATTAAATATATAGATCTTTTGAGTGCCTGGGGATTTATATATTATTTTTGGATCCATAAGCATTGTAGTACTGTTTTGCAGTCAGCTTAATTGTGACCCTATGGCTATATAACATCTATAATACTGTTTGATCGAATGCACTTGGCTCTGTGTTATCCTTTACTTTTCTTGTAAACAGTGGTTTGATTTACGTACCATAGGGTCAGCTTCCATGAAGTTACACAGTTGCTATAATGAGATATTGACAATTTATTATTTGTTCTCCCAAATCATACAATATATCATGCTGCATCCTCTTCCTACACATGAGGCATCTTGTTTTAATCTGTTTTATGTGATCTATAAAGAATTGTTTATTTATTTACCTTTGTTACACACTTCTTGACCTTGGATTTCTCCGGGGTTTGGTTCTATGATGTAATACGAAGTGTGACCTTCAGTTCAAAGGATTTTGAATTAAAATGTATGCTTTTACTGTCTTCAGTCTGAATCTGCAATGCACACATTCCAATAAGAACGAGGAAAACCATTAACACGTTTTTACACACTTTTGACTGGTACTATATATGAACTGCAATAAATATAGAACAGATCATGATAGTGTGATAGTAGATTGCAATCACAGGCATAGCGTGACAGAAAAATACAAGACACAGTGCGATATTCTATGCACCATATAGTTAGTTGGGCTGTACACAGATGTTAGACAGGGTTCAAGACCGAACAGACTTTTTTTTTTTGCTGTGGTTAAAGCAGGTTTTTGCTACCTCATCAGAGAGCAGCATAATGTAGGCGAAGAGAAGCTGAATCCAACAGTGTATCACTTAGTTTACTTGGTGCAGCATTTCTGACTCAGTCAGAGCTTTTAGATTTAGAATGAAGCAGAGCTGAGAAAGCTAACCCCGCCCACACCAGGCTCTCCATGTACAAAGTCCATAGACTGTAAGGTGCTTATCACAGGGGGAGGGGGCATTGCCAGACTGATGTAATCCAGCAATGTTAATCTCTTGCTACTAAATCATGCACAGTTAGTAAACACAGCACGCACTTTGACAAGTGAGGGTACTGTCACACAGTGCAATTACGATCGCTACGACGGTACGATTCGTGACGTTCTAGCGATATCGTTACGATATCGCAGTGTCTGACACGCAGCAGCGATCAGGGACCCTGCTGAGAATCGTACGTCGTAGCAGATCGTTTGAAACTTTCTTTCGTCGTTGGATCTCCCGCTGTCATCGCTGGATCGTTGTGTGTGACAGCGATCCAGCGATGCGTTCGCTGGTAACCAGGGTAAACATCGGGTTACTAAGCACAGGGCCGCGCTTAGTAACCCGATGTTTACCGTGGTTACCAGCGTAAAAGTAAAAAAAAAAAAACCGTACATACTCACCATCTGATGTCCGTCAGGTCCCTTGCAGTCTGCTTCCCGCTCTGACTGTGAGCGCCGGCCGGAAAGTGAGAGCAGATCACAGCGGTGACGTCACTGCTGCGCTCTGCTCTCACTGTACGGCTGCACTCAGTCAGAGCAGGAAGCAGACTGCGAGGGACCTGACGGACATCACATGGTGAGTATGTACGGTTTGTTTTTTTTTACTTTTACGCTGGTAACCACGGTAAACATCGGGTTACTAAGCGCGGCCCTGCGCTTAGTAACCCGATGTTTACCCTGGTTACCAGCGAACCTCGGCATCGCTCCAGCGCCGTGATTGCAAAGTGTGACCGCAGTCTACGACGCTGGAGCGATACTCATACGACGCTGCGACGTCACGGATCGTGCCGTCGTAGCGACGAAAATTGCACGGTGTGACAGTACCCTGACACATCCCTGAATTCTGTGTTTCAGTCTCTATCTGCTGCAGTCTCCAGATTACATACAACTTGGTGACAGATTCCCTTTAAATGATTGAAAATATTGTTGGTGAAGGGCAAATGTCACGTACTGTACATGTTATACATCAATAAGAGAAAAGGAGCACAAAAACATCCCATAACATAAAATAGTATCAAAATTTATTCAAAAAGACATGTAAAGCACAACAAAAACATACTAGTAAACAAGGTGCCTCATGTCAATTAGGGAACACAGCAAAACATATAGATAACAGATTCAGAAGAGTATGGTAGGTACAATACATAAATTTATATGATTTTCCATGTAAAATGTCATGTACAAATTACATATTTTTCTCAAAAGCTTTAGATACATGTGGGAACATACAGTGGGGCAAAAAAGTATTTAGTCATTCAGCAATAGTGCAAGTTCCACCACTTAAAAAGATGAGAGGCGTCTGTAATTTACATCATAGGTAGACCTCAACTATGGGAGACAAACTGAGAAAAAAAAATCCAGAAAATCACATTGTCTGTTTTTTTATCATTTTATTTGCATATTATGGTGGAAAATAAGTATTTGGTCAGAAACAAACAATCAAGATTTCTGGCTCTCACAGACCTGTAACTTCTTCTTTAAGAGTCTCCTCTTTCCTCCACTCATTACCTGTAGTAATGGCACCTGTTTAAACTTGTTATCAGTATAAAAAGACACCTGTGCACACCTTCAAACAGTCTGACTCCAAACTTCACTATGGTGAAGACCAAAGAGCTGTCAAAGGACACCAGAAACAAAATTGTAGCCCTGCACCAGGCTGGGAAGAATGAATCTGCAATAGCCAACCAGCTTGGAGTGAAGAAATCAACAGTGGGAGCAATAATTAGAAAATGGAAGACATTCAAGACCACTGATAATCTCCCTCGATCTGGGGCTCCAAGCAAAATCCCACCCCGTGGGGTCAGAATGATCACAAGAACGGTGAGCAAAAATCCCAGAACCACGCGGGGGGACCTAGTGAATGAACTGCAGAGAGCTGGGACCAATGTAACAAGGCCTACCATAAGTAACACACTACGCCACCATGGACTCAGATCCTGCAGTGCCAGACGTGTCCCACTGCTTAAGCCAGTACATGTCCGAGCCCGTCTCAAGTTTGCTAGAGAGCATTTGGATGATCCAGAGGAGTTTTGGGAGAATGTCCTATGGTCTGATGAAACCAAACGGCAACTGTTTGGTAGAAACACAACTTGTCGTGTTTGGAGGAAAAAGAATACTGAGTTGCATCCATCAAACACCATACCTACTGTAAAGCATGGTGGTGGAAACATCATGCTTTGGGGCTGTTTCTCTGCAAAGGGGCCAGGACGACTGATCCGGGTACATGAAAGAATGAATGGGGCCATGTATCGTGAGATTTTGAGTGCAAACCTCCTTCCACCAGCAAGGGCATTGAAGATGAAACGTGGCTGGGTCTTTCAACATGACAATGATCCAAAGCACACCGCCAGGGCAACAAAGGAGTGGCTTCGTAAGAAGCATTTCAAGGTCCTGGAGTGGCCTAGCCAGTCTCCAGATCTCAACCCTATAGAAAACCTTTGGAGGGAGTTGAAAGTCCGTGTTGCCAAGCAAAAAGCCAAAAACATCACTACTCTAGAGGAGATCTGCATGGAGGAATGGGCCAACATACCAACAACAGTGTGTGGCAACCTTGTGAAGACTTACAGAAAACGTTTGACCTCTGTCATTGCCAACAAAGGATATATTACAAAGTATTGAGATGAAATTTTGTTTCTGACCAAATAGTTATTTTCCACCATAATATGCAAATAAAATGATAAAAAAACATACAATGTGATTTTCTGGATTTTTTTTTCTCAGTTTGTCTCCCATAGTTGAGGTCTACCTATGATGTAAATTACAGACGCCTCTCATCTTTTTAAGTGGTGGAACTTGCATTATTGCTGAATGACTAAATACTTTTTTGCCCCACTGTATATACTTATACAGGCAGCAGATTCAAGAAAGTGCTTAGTGCTGTAAACTTCAGTTCTGTAACTCTATAGCCTAAGAAGTGTTCCCACAGGTACTCAAAGTCAGTAAATACCGTATTGTGACTATATTAGAGTACGTCAAGGCCTAGAGAGTCACATTTCGATAGCAGATTAAGTAATCATATAGCATCTGATATGGTATCTTACATGAAGAAACAATTCAATCACAAAGTGCATAGAACTTAATAATATACAGTATGTCTATTGTAACGTATATTCAGCAGAAAGGTTCAGTGTTAGCATAAATACATAAAAGTGTGTTCCAAGAACATTAACTACATGAAGGCCAAGGGAGATGTAAATACTGGCTGTGTCCCTCACCCTGACGCGCGTTTCACCTGTCTTCTTCCGGGGGCGTGTCTTTATGGAGGGGCCTTATAACTATTTAAATAAGGCAGGAACAAATCAGAAGGTGTCAGGTCACATGGATAATATGGCCCAATTACAGCTATATGTGAGCTAATGGTGAAGGGAAAGAGACATTTTCTTCTGTGAGTCAGTACCTCAATCCAGCCAGATTCGTGGCTGGATGAGGTACATTGACAACATTTGGTTAGTTTGGGAGGTATCAATATGACATTTACAATTGCTAATGAATGAGTTGAACAACAACTTACTAAATATCAAATTGACATTCAAATATGGCAGAACAATTGACTTTTTTGATCTACAAATTCAAGCGGATACTAATGGCCTATTATCTACAAACATTTTTAGGAAATCAATGGCCACAAACTGTTTTCCCCATGCCAACTCATCACACCCACCAGCGACTATATGTGGATGTCTATCATAGGACAATTTCTTAGGGCCAAAAGAATCTGCACTAACCCACAGAATTTTGAGACATAGTCCATTGATCTAATTCACAGATTCAGGAAAGCAGCAATAGTTAAAAAAAAAGAGCATTAGATGGGGATATCAATGTGCATGTAATACACCAAGAAATAAAATTCTATACAACAACAAAGGAAACAAAAATTGACCAACAAATGCGATTGATCACTATGTACCATAGTAAGTGGCATCTATTCAGAGAAATATGCTATTTACCCTGTGTGACCAACTTTTTACTATTGATGCTGCCTATGCAACATCAATAGTAAAAAAAAATCTAATGTTAAAAATAATAAAAAAACAAAAAACCTGCTATTCTCACCTTCCGTCGTCCGCCGATGTGCGCGCGGCTGCAGCCAGTTTCCGTTCCCAGAGATGCATTGCGAAATTACCCAGAAGACTTAGCGGTCTCACCGCTAAGTCTTCTGGGTAATTTCGCAATGCATCTCTGGGAACGGAAGCTGGCGGCAGCCGTGCGCGCATCGGAACAGCTTCGCTGGACGCCGGAGGGTGAGTATATAACTATTTTTTATTTTAATTATTTTTTTTAACAGGGATATGGTGCCTACACTGCTATATACTACGTAGGCTGTGTTATATACTGCGTGGCTGCTATATACTACGTGGGCAGTGTTATATACTGCGTTGGCTGTGTTATATACCACGTGGGCTGTGCTATATATTACGTGGGCTGTGTTATATACTGCGTGGCCACTGCTATATACTGCGTGGCCACTGTTATATACTGCGTGGCCTGTTATATACTGCATGGCCTGTGTTATATACTGCGTGGACTGTGTTATATACTGCGTGCCCTGTGTTATATACTGCGTGGGCTGTGTTATATACTGCGTGGCTGTGTTATATACTGCATGCCCTGTGTTATATACTGCGTGGGCTGTGTTATATATTGCGAGTCCTGTGTTATATACTGCGTGGGCTGTGCTATATATTACGTGGGCTGTTATATATTGCGTGGGCTGTGTTACATACAGCATGGGCTGTGTAATATACAGCGTGGGCTGTGTTATATACTGCATGGGCTGTGTTATATACTGCGTGGGCTGTGTTATATATTACGTGGGCTGTTATATACTTCGTGGCTGCTATATACTACATGGCTCCTATATACTGCGTGGCTCCTATATACTACGTGGCCTGTGCTATATACTATGTGGCCAGGGCCAGTGTTAGGGGCAGGCAGACCAGGCAGCTGCCTGGGGCCCCCCTCCCCCAGGGGCCCCCAGCTAGCGGCAAGTCACATAGCCGCTATGTGGCCCCTGTGAGGCAGGGGGGCCCGCCTGCCACCAGAGCCGACTCCCCCGCCGCATTGAACTATACCAGTGTCTGCCGGTACAGTTCAAAGCAATGATGTCACCTGACGCTCCCTCTCCCATCATTCCCCGCTCTGCCTCTGACAATGCGGGTGCGCGTCATCGTGCGCTCACTGTGTACCAGGTAGTGCGGCGGCAGTCGCTGACACAGGAGCAGGGAGCAGGCAGCGCGGGCATGAGGAGAGGTGAGGAGCTTGTGTTTTTTTTTTACTGGACTATGTGGCCATTCTCGGGAGGGGAGAGGAGGGGAGGGAAGAGGGGATGTGGGCTGTGCTGTATACTACTGTGTGGGCTGTGCTATATACTACTGTGTGAGCTATGCTATACACTACTGTGTGGGCTGTGCTATATACTATGGGGGTATATTCTATTCTATTGGGGAGGCTGTGTTATATACTATGTTGCTGTGTTATATATTTGGGGGGTACATTATACATTATATTCTATGGAGGAGGCTGTGTTATATACTATGGAGGGCTGCATTATATTCTGTGGGGGTTTTTATTAGATTTTATGAGGGATGATTGCATCATACTCTTTGCTGGGGCTACATTATATTCTATGGGGAGGTGGGCTGTATTATATCCTGTTCAGGGCTACATTATATTCTATGGGGGGGCTGTATTATATTTATATTCTATGAGGGGTGATTGCATCATACTCTATGGGGGGCTGCATTATATTCTATGGGGAGGTTACATTATCCTCTGTGGGGGGGTTACATTATACTCTGTGGGGGGGTTACATTATACTCTGGGGTGGCTGCATTATACTCTGTGGGGTGGCTGCATTATACTCTGTGGGGTGGTGGCTGCATTATACTATATGTGGGCTGAATCATACTGCATCGAGGACTATGGGGAATACATTATACTATATGAAGAACTATGGGGTGCATTATACTATGGGAAGTGAATTGCACTACATGGATGACTATGGCGGTGCATTATACTATATGGAGCACTGGGAGGAGTGTATTATGCTATATGGGGGACTGAGGAGTATATTTTAATATGTGGAGGACTATGAGGAGTGTATTATACTATATGCAGGACTATGGGAAGTGTATTATACTATATGGAGGACTATGGGGCACATTATATTACAGTATATGGAGGACTATGTGGAGCGCCCCCACGTTAAGGGCAATGGGGTACTCGGCACCGAGTCTCTCTCTCTCGGTTCTGGGGATGTCACGGTGGCCCGACCCGGTCCATGGCCCTTCTGAGGGGCGCCCAATCAAAGGTGAAGTTTGTCTGGTGTTCGTGACGCCACCTGTGGTATTCGGTCAGGGTGATCGACGCTGCTAGGGGTCCGCTGGGGTGATGGAATGGCAGCTAGATGGTATACCTTCTCACAGGTGAAGTATGTTCCCAGGGCTTCCCAGATGTGTAGGTGGTGATGGCGGACGTTATAAGGCGCAATGAATAATGAGGACACAAAGGTTGCAGTCTCTTTACCTTTTACTGAAGACTTCAGGGTCCACAGTCCAGAGTACCGTTCACAGGGCAGGCAGAGTCCGGCTGGTCCGAAGACACATCCAGAGTTCCCTTAACCAGGCGGAAATCAGTAGGCTTCCTACTAGCGCCTGTGTGTTGTAGTACCTCCCTGCTGAGCACCACGGGATAGTCCTCACAACTTTCGTGGATGTTTCTCATCCTCTCTCTCTCTCTGTCCCCCAGATGGTATGGATAGGACAACCCGTATGACGGGGTAGGCCTGGAGCTTATTTATAGGGACCCTAGTGACGCCCCTCTCCCACAATTTGCCTCCGTGTCTTCTTAGGTATTAAGGTCGGGCAACCAACTTGGAATTGACTGTCCTGCCGATCTCTGAAGTAATGCGTAGAGTCAATACTCCCTCGGTGTTCTGGCCATCGGCTACGCGCCTCAGAAGGAGGCTGCCGATCTCGGGGCAGAACTCCTCCCGGTACTATCTCCTTGTGCTGTGACTTCGTTTCTCACTCTCCACAATACACTTCTCTTCGTGTCCTTTTTTAGGATGCTGCCACAATGGGTGCAGGCGCAGCTCCGTAACGTTCTATCTCGTGCTTGGCCTCTGTCAGGATCCCACCCCAGACAGGGACCCTCTGTCTGCAGCTCAGATGTTCCTCCTTCTGCTCCTGTCTGCCTGACAGGTCCTTTCTGGGTCAAACCCAGGTAGCTTCTGCCTGACTTCCTATCCAACCCACCAGTTTTACCCATGTGTGAGGAGTGCCCTAATAGATAGAAGCAAGGCTCCCCCTGGTGGACTGGAGGGTGTAGTGTGTGACTTGTGATACCTGGCAAGATGAACTCCTTTAGTACCATCAGACGTAATATCACTCCCCCTGGTGGAAGAGCGACATTACTGCAACGACCAGGACTCTGGGGCGCTGCACTTGCGGTGTGCATTTTACAATATGGAGGACTGTGGTGCACATTATAATATATGGAGGAGTATGAGGTGTATTATACTAAACAAGCAAAATGCTGCATATTCATTGGGTGATTGGATTGTTTATGCCGTAACAGAAATCATTGTTCTCAGCAGCACATCGCCGGTGTAAACTGTAGATGTGCTGCTGAGAACATGATACTGTATGGTGATCTGTTAGTGATCTATTAGTGATCGTTCTGTCCCCTTCATTCTCTCTCAAACGGTGGAATGAGGCCGGGAAACAAGTGTCCAATGATTTCAGTATTGTCGATCACTCTCGTTTAGCGGCCTGAGATCAGCGCATGTGCATACAACCGAAATGCTTCTGTGTGATGTGCAATATGTTAGGATTTGGGGCCCCATTTTAAACTTTGCCTAGAGCCCCACTTTGCCTAAAACCGGCCCTAGAATACCCGATGCGTTACAATCGGGTCACCATCTAGTTTTAAATAAGGGTCTTGAATTTTAATTCTGTTTTATCTTATCTTCTTTAGGCATATCTTATAGGTTCTCGCTAGTCCACGGAATAGATGACATCTACTCTGTTATTTGCTCCCGGTGTTTACATCTGCAGGAAACTTTGTTTCACAAGGTTGCTTCTTTTCTTTAGTGACTTTCTCCATAAAACCTTTTGTTCTGGTCCGTTTCTGCAACAAAGATGTTACTATCTAAATAGACTCAGGCCATGTGCACACGTTCAGTATTTTTCGCGTTTTTTTCGCGTTTTTTTGCTATAAAAACGTGATAAAAATGCAAAAAAAACGCTTACATATGCCTCCTATTATTTACAGTGTATTCCGCATTTCTTGTGCAAATGTTGCATTTTTTTCCGCGAAAAAATCGCATCGCGGAAAAAAAAGCAACATGTTCATTAAATTTGCGGAATTGCGGGGATTCCGCACACCTAGGAATGCATTGATCTGCTTACTTTCCGCATGTGGCTGTGCCCACCATGCGGGAAGTAAGCAGATCATGTGCGGTTGGTACCCAGGGTGGAGGAGAGGAGACTCTCCTCCACGGACTGGGCACCATATAATTGGTAAAAAAAATAAGAATTAAAATAAAAAATAGTGATATACTCACCTTCGATGGCCCCGGAGTCTTCCCGCCTCTCAGCGGTGCATGCCGCCGCTTCCGTTCCTATAGATGGTGTGTGTGAAGGACCTGCGATGACGTCGCGGTCTTGTGATTGGTCGCGTGACCGCTCATGTGACCGCTCACGTGACCGCGACATCATCGAAGGTCCTGCACACACCATCTATAGGAACGGACGCCGCTGAGGAGATCGGCTGTCTGCAGAGGGTGAGTATAACCATTTTTTTATTTTTTTATTATTTTTAACATGATATCTTTTTACTATTGATGCTGCATAAGCAGCATCTATAGTAAAAAGTTGGTCACACTTGTCAAACACTATGTTTGACAAGTGTGACCAACCTGTCAGTCAGTTTTCCAAGCGATGCTACAGATCGCTTGGAAAACTTTAGCATTCTGCAAGCTAATTTCGCTTGCAAAATGCTAAAAAAGCCGCAAAAAAAACGGGAAAAAAACGCAAAAAAAATGCGGATTTCTTGCAGAAAATTTCCGGTTTTCTTCAGGAAATTTCTGCAAGAAATCCTGACGTGTGCACATACCCTCATACTTACCTTCAGACGGGATTTGAGGAGATATATTGTTCCCTACAGAAATGGGACTTACCGTTGTATCCCACTTTTTGTTTGACACTTGAAGAATTTCTTCACTTAATATATATGCACTTTCTAGTAAAAAGGAAGTACAGTTATATGAAAAAGTTTGGGCACCCCTATTAATCTTAAGCTTAATGTTTTACGAAAATTGTTTTTTTTGCAACAGCTATTTCAGTTTCATATATCTAATAACTGTTGGACACAGTAATGTTTCTGCCTTGAAATGAGGTTTATTGTACTAACAGAAAATGTGCAATTCAAAAAAAATTTGACAGGTGCATAGGTATGGGCACCCTTATCATTTTCTTGTTTTAAATACTCCTACCTACTTTTTACTGACTTACTAAAGCACTTTTTTCGGTTTTGTAACCTCATTCAGCTTTGAACTTCATAGCCAGGTGAAAGCAATCACAAGAAAAGATACTTAAAGTGGCCACTTGCAAGTTGTTCTCCTGTTTGAATCTCTTCTGAAGAGTGGCATCATGGACTCCTCAAAACAACTGTAAAATGATCTGAAAACAAAGATTATTCAACATAGTTGGTCAAGGGAAGGATACAAAAACCTGTCTAAGAGATTTAACCTGTCAATTTCCACTGTGAGGAACATAGTAAGGAAATGGAAGAACACAGGTACAGTTCTTGTTAAGGCCAGAAGTGGCAGGCCAAGACAAACATCAGAAAGGTAGAGAAGAAGAATGGTGAGATCAGTCAAGGACAATCCTCAGACCACCTACAGAGAGCTGCAGCATCAACTTGCTGCAGATGGTGTCACTGTGCACCGGTCAACTATTTAACGCACTTTGCACAAGGAGAAGCTGTATGGGAGAGTGATGCGAAAGAAGCCATTTCTGCAAGCACACCACAAACAGAGTCGGCTGAGGTATGCAAAAGCACATTTGGAGAAGCCAATTTACTTTTGGAAGAAGGTCCTGTGGACTGATGAAACCAAGATTGAGTTGTATGGTCATACAAAAAGGCGTTATGCATGGCGGCAAAAAAACACAGCATTCCAAGAAAAACACTTGCTACCCACAGTAAAATTTGGTGGAGGTTCCATCATGCTTTGGGACTGTGTGGCCAAGGCCGGCACCGGAAATCTTGTTAAAGTTGAGGGACGCATGGATTCCTCTCAGTATCAGCAGATTCTTAACAATAATGTTCATGAATCAGTGACAAAGTTGAAGTTACGCAGGGGATGGATCTTTCAGCAAGACAATGATCCAAAACACCGCTCCAAATCTACTCAGGCATTCATGCAGAGGAACAATTACACTGTTCTGGAATGGCCATCCCAGTCCCCAGACCTGAAAATCATTGAACATCTGTGGGATCATTTGAAGAGGGCTGTCCATGCTCGGCGACCATCAAACTTAACTGAACTGGAATCGTTTTGTAAAGAGGAATGGTCAAAAATACCTTCATCCAGGATCCAGGAACTCATTAAAAGCTACAGGAAGCGACTAGAGGCTGTTATTTTTGCAAAAGGAGGATCTACTAAATATTAATGTCACTTTTCTGGTGAGGTGCCCATACTTATGCACCTGTCAAATTTTGTTTGAATGCAGATTGCACATTTTCTGTTAGTACAATAAACTTCATTTCAAGGCAGAAACATTACTGTGTCCAACAGTTATTAGATATATGAAACTGAAATAGCTGTTGCAAAAAAAACTATTTTTATAAAACATTAAGCTTAAGATTAATAGGGGTGCCCAAACTTTTCCATATAACTGTATGTTTTCTTATATTGATAATTGTCAACTTCTTTATGATTGTCCATGTCCAAAAGAAAAAGGTGGCACTCACCCGTCCCAATAAAATGTTCTTTTATTTGGATTTACATTAAAAAACAGAGGCAGGAGAGTTCTGAGTGGAAACACATTGGACGACAGCCGTTTTGCGCTGGTATGTGCTTCTACGGGTCCTAGGTGGAAGGGAAGTGACGAGCCTCATATAGTAGTATAGCGCCTCCCCACCTGACATCATCCAGGTAGG